>NC_046156.1:53604445-53749445 GCF_011064425.1 Rattus rattus
AAGCAGTGTGGGCATGTAGGCTTGTAATCCAGCTAGCTACCCAGGAGGCTGAGGAAGCAGATTGCAAGTTGAAGGGCTGCCTGGCAGCGAGACACCTTTTTAGATGAAAAATAAAGAGAGCTGGAGATGTAGCCCAGTGGGAAGTGCTACTTCCCAGGACCACAGAATCTCAGTAATAATATCCAGTAGTAGAAGAACAAAACGTGTCCTTTATGTTTGAAATGAGTGTCCCTATCATCCTATTGTTTGAATCTTTATAAAGGATATTCTTAGAAAGCAGTGGTTCTCAACTTTCAACCTTCCCAGGGTGTGACCCTTTAGTACAGTTCCTCATGTCCTGGTGATCCCTAACTAATTTTTCTACTATTATGAATTATAATGTAAATATCTGTGTTTTCTGACAGGTTTAGAACCACTGTTATATAGCAATATCAGGTTTATGAGGTTTTTTTTTTGTTTTGTTTTGTTTTGTTTTTTTGTCATTGTGGTGGTAAAATAACCTTACAGAATCCACTTAAGTGAAAAAAGAGTTCTGAAAGTGTTATTTTGGCTCTTTTTCTTTTTGGACAGGGTTTCACTGTGTAGCCCTGGCTGTCACTTTGTAGACTAGCCTGACCTCAAATTCACAGAGATCCACCTGCTGCTGCCACCCAAGTGCTGGGATCAAAGGCATGCATCACCAACTGCCTGGCTTGGCTCATAGGTTTGAGAGGTATAGTTTGTCACAAAAGGGAAGGTGTGGTGTCAGGAGCAGTTTGGACTGTGGCTGTGGAAATGCACGGTGGTTGGGTATGTGGCATTGATACTCAGGAAGCAGAGAGCCCAGGTGGGAAGCGGAGCTGACACATTATCAAGTCCTGCCCTCCAGGTCTCATTTGCCCTTGGTAATAATGCACACCTTCCTCAAACAGCTCGATAGCTGGGAACTGTTCAGCTGCTCGAGCCTGAGGTGGACATTACATTTGCATACAGCAATACTGTGTTAGAAATAGTACAAAGGAGACAAGAGAGTTTTGTTTGGAGAGTAGCACTATGCATGGTATAACCTCAAATTGTACTTGCATGGCACTGAACCTGGGTCTTTGTGAGACCATCAAGTTCTTTTAACTGCTGAACCATCTCTCCAGACTATGGATTTTTGTTTTTATTTTGTGATTATATCTCTCCATGTAACCCTAGCTGTCCTCACTGTGCAGATCAGGCAGACCTAGTAGTTTGATGCATGCTGGGCAAGCACCCTACCAGTAGACTATATTCCTTGCCCTTTTAAAAAAAAAAACACAAGTTCTCACTAAGTTGCCAAGGTTGGCCTCCAACTTGTAGTCTTCCTGCTTCAGTCTTCCAGATTTACAGTTCTGAGCCATGTTGCTTGGCTAGATGTGTGTGCGTGCGTGCGTGTGTGTGTCTGTGTGTGTGCATGTGTTTTAGTGTGTTTTAAATATCCTTTGTAAAAGACTCCCTTATTGGGGACGTTGTTATCATTGAAGTTAATAATGCTGTTGATTCTTGAAAACAAGAAAAGATTATTGACACAGAAGTGGGCAGACCTGAGTGGGCAGAAGAAAACTGAACTCTGTGGCTGCAGGAATTCTTTGTAGTTGGCTTGCAGAACTCGTGATTTTTCTGAGCATTCTGTAAATAATTTACACCCTGATGGCACTGCACAACCACAGTAATGGCACCTCTGGCTCCGGATGATATAGCACTTTAATAATTCATTGCTTTTTGCAGCTGCTTCCCTGTAGCATGAGTGGGAGGGAAGAGACCTTTACATATCAGTCATCCATCATTACTCATATTTGTACTGTTAGAAAACACAGGAAGGACTATTGATTATTAAATACATTTTGGGGATAGTAAAGGGAATAGTTGGGGCTTTCATTCTAATAATAGCAGTGCCTGTGATGCCTTACCAAACCCTAAGTCATCCTGGTAGATGATGATGTCTATGTCTATGTATATGGTATGCATATGCATTTTGTATATTGTAGCATATATGTCTGTGCAGATGTGGGTTCACATTTGTGCACATGGGTGAAGGAGGTTCAGGGTTGGTGTTGGGAGTATTTCTTTGAGCAGGGGCCCTCAGTTGAACCCAGAGCTCATGGAATTTGTTACCTATCCAGGTTGGTCTTGGGATCTTGTTGCTGCCTTGTAAGTGCTTGAATTACAAGTGGGCTTTTAGGACTATGTAGCATTTATGTGGGTAAAAGGGGTCCAAACTCTGGTCTCTAAGATTGCATGACAAGCATCTTTTGTCTCCTCAGTTGTTGATAGTTAACTCTTGATTGCACTGCTTCCTAAGAGTTCTCCCATGGGTGCCACTCAGTGTTAATATAGAGTCCTTGACCAATTAATTTCTTTTCTTTCTTCTTCTTTTTTTTTGTTTTTTATTTTTTTAAAGATTTACTTATTTATGTATATAACTGCACTGTCCTTGACACACCAGAAGAGAGCATCAGATTGAATTACAGATGGTTGTGAGACACCATATGGTTGCTGGGAATTGAACTCATGACCTTTGGGATAGCAGCCAGTGCCCTTCCCCCCCCCCCCCCGGAGCTGGGGACTGAACCCAGGGCCTTGCGCTTGTTAGGCAAGCGCTCTACCACTGAGCTAAATCCCCAACCCCTAGCAGCCAGTGCTCTTAACCGCTGAGCCATCCCTCTAGCCCCTGTTTTTTTCTAGACATGTTTTCTCTGTGTACCACTGGCTGTCTTGGTAACTTGCTCTGTAGACCAGGTTGGCCTTGAGCTCAAGAGAGCCACCTGCCTCTGCCTCTGGCATGCGTGTCCACTGCCTTGTCCAAACAATTTCTTTTAAATAAAATTCTTTAAAAGATAGTTTTATGTCAGTAAATTAAGCTCTTAAATGAAATGGGTGAGATTTACTGATGAGCAGGCATGAATCTTGGTAAGAGCAAATTGTTCAGCTGTGTCATCCAAGCCTTCGTGTACTTGCCAACTGCCTGACAGCACAGGGAAACAGATTGATCTGTAGTGTTTCTCTAGTGTGCCCTATCACTAGCCGTATTGTAACATGCAGTTCTCTGGGCAAACAGCTTGTGTGGACTAGGTTCTACTTGAGCATTGTAAAAACGACAGGTGTCAGTCAGGTAAATTTTTTAAAGATAGTTTAAAAATTTAAATGCAGGGTGCTAGAGAGATGGCTCAGTGGTTGCTCTTCCAGAGGTCCTGAGTTCAATTCCCAGCAACCACGTAATGGCTCACAACCATCTGTAATGGGATCCGATATCCTCTTCTGGTGTATCTGAAGATGGCTAGAGTGTGTACTCATATAAATAAAATAAATCTGGGGTTGGGGATTTAGCTCAGCGGTAGAGCGCTTGCCTAGCAAGCGCAAGGCCCTGGGTTCGGTCCCCAGCTCCGAAAAAAAGAAAAGAAAAAAAAAATAAGTCTAAGAATTTTTTTTTAAACTCATGATGAATTTTAGTGAAATTTCTACTCTAATAAACTACTTGGTAGAGATGGGATGACATTTTGAATAAATAGCTTCTCTACTTTTAGTTTTGTGTGACTTTGGATTAGCAAGTTATTCGTTTATGTTTGTTTTATATATAAGCACAGTGAGGAATATTCACCTCGCAGTTATGTGCTAATTCATCTGGTAGTACACAGAAGACTGCAACTTAATAAATATTAAGCCAGAACTGTCACCATCATCAACATAATTTGAAGATTTATTACCTTTTCCAGAAGTTAGGTAGTTCTTTTTAGGATGACCAAATTCCTTGACTAGGTCTTGCTATGAGCACAGGTCAGCCTTGCACTCTCCTTCAGTGTTAACCTTTATGTATTTATTACCTCTGCATATCCAGCTCAGTTCGAGTTACAGAAACTCTTATTTTGACTTGTGAAATCTAACTTCAGATTTGTTTACAGCTGACTGGCGGAGGGAGCATGTGGCTTTAGGCCCAGCACTTGGGAGGCAAAAGACAGGTGGATCTCTGTGTATTCAAGATCAGCCTAGTGTACATAGCTAGTTTCAGAACACACAGGGCTCCAAAAGGAAACCCTGCGTCAAAAAAAAAAAAAATTGTAGTTGATCTGGTATAATATAATCACTGCAAGAGATGAAAAAACCCGTTGTTAAGAAAGCAAAGGACAGCTTCTTCTTCTTCGGGAAAACACCAAATGGCGGATGACGCTGTGCAGCGGAGGCCTGGAGGACCCGGGGGGGGCCCAGGATTAGGAGGCCGCGCGGCTTCCTGAGGATTGGCAGCGGGCCTTAGGGGGCCTTGATCGTGGCCGAGGCCGTGGCTGTGGTCGAGGCCAGGCTCGTGGAGGTAAAGCTGAAGACAAGGAGTGGATCCCCGTCACCAAGCTGGGCCGCCTGGTTAAGGACATGAAGATCAAGTCCTTGGAGGAGACCTACCTGTTCTCCTGCCCATTAAGGAGTCTGAGATTATTGACTTTTTCCTGGGTGCATCTCTAAAGGATGAAGTTCTGAAAATCATGCCAGTGCAGAAGCAGACTCGGGCTGGCCAGCGGACCAGGTTCAAGGCCTTTGTCGCTATTGGGGACTACAATGGCCACGTTGGTCTTGGTGTTAAGTGCTCCAAGGAGGTAGCCACTGCCATCCGAGGGGCCATCATCCTGGCCAAGCTTTCGATCGTCCCAGTGCGGAGAGGCTACTGGGGGAACAAGATTGGCAAACCCCACACTGTGCCATGCAAGGTGACAGGCCGCTGTGGCTCTGTGCTGGTGCGTCTCATCCCTGCCCCCAGAGGCACTGGCATTGTCTCTGCTCCTGTGCCCAAGAAGCTACTGATGATGGCCGGTATAGATGACTGCTACACTTCAGCCAGGGGCTGCACTGCCACCCTGGGCAACTTTGCCAAGGCCACCTTTGATGCCATCTCCAAGACCTACAGCTACCTGACCCCTGACCTCTGGAAAGAGACTGTGTTCACCAAGTCTCCTTATCAGGAATTCACTGACCATCTTGTGAAAACCCACACCAGAGTCTCTGTTCAGAGGACCCAGGCTCCAGCTGTGGCTACCACATAAGGGTTTTTATACAAGAAAAATAAATGAATTAAGTCTGTTAAAAAAAAAAAAAAAAAAAAAAAAAGAAAGCAAAGGACAGGGCTGGAGAGATGGCTCAGCGGTTAAGAGCACTGACTGCTCTTCCAGAGGTCCTGAGTTCAATTCCCAGCAACCACATGGTGGCTCACAACCATCTATAATGGGATCTGATGCCCTCTTCTGGTGTGCATGAAGACAGCTATGGTATACTTATATAGAATAAATAAATCTTAAAAAAAAAAAAAAGAAAGCAAAGGACAAAAAATGCATTACAATTTGTGTAAAAATTTGTTGGTGTGTGTATAAAATATTTAGAGGGTTGTATACATAGTATTTCATTTGTTGCTATTAGAAAAAGATAAACTGTTAGGAAGCTAGTGACAAGGACAGAGACTTTAATATCCTTTTATCCTTTTTAAATTTTATTTTATTTTTTATTTTTGAGACAGGGTCACAGTGTCTCACTGTGTAACCTTAGCTGGCTTGGAACTCACAGAGATCTGCCTAATTCTGCCTTCCAGGTGCACAACCACACCTAGCTTGTTTGTTTTTGAGAAAAGACTTTGGTATGTAGTCTAGGTTGGACTATAGTTTATGCCCTACCCACGTCAGCCTTCCAATTGGGTCCATGCCTATATGGTTTATGCATTTTTATTATTGAACCATATTAATATATTCTAAATTAGTAAAAACCCCATTAAAATAGAAAAGTATTAAATCTGTTGAAATTTGGACAGGTTTACTCATAAGCATTTCTTTGGTAATACTGAAATTTAGTTGCACCTCTTTTGAGACATGGTCTTTTTTTTTTTAAAATATTTATTTATTTATTTTATGTATGTGAGTACACTGTAGCTATCTTCAGACACACCGACACACCAGAAGAGGGCATTAGATCTCATAACAGATGGTTGTGAGTCGCCATGTGGTTGCTGGACTTTGAACTCAGGACCTCTGGAAGAGCAGTTGTGCTCTTAACCCCATGTCTCCAGTCCTTGCTTCTGTTTTCTTAATGTTGAGATTACAGACAGTTTAGCATCATGCCTAACTTAAAATTCACATTTAGGGGCTGGCTAAACTCTGGCCTCAATGGGAGAGGGTGCGGTTAGTGTAACAGTGACTAGGCAGGTTGTTGCTGGTGATGGTAGTGATGGTGGTGTTAGTGGAGGGATGATATCCAGAGGGGGGCTTCCCCTTTTCAGAAGAGAAGGGGAAGGTAGAATGGGGGGAGGACTTGTGTGAGGAGGTACTGGAGGAGAGGAAGGTCTGATACTGAGTTGTAGAGTGAGTAAATAAATAAATACATAAATGAATTAAACAAAAAGGAAAAATTACCTTTGTAGGACTTAGTATCCTGTTTTAGTTTTGTACTTCCTCCCTTCTCCCTTCCTTGGGCACACCAGAGAGGTGCCCAAGTCTTAGCCCCTCTACTCTGAGAGACGTCTTCCTAGCTCCTGCTCTGTTTGATTTTCCTCTGGGGTTTAGTTCCCACCACTAAGCTCAGATATTTGTCTTTCAGGGATTTGAGTCATAACCGGTTGTCTAACTGGAACATCAGCTTGGAATCAGAAACATTACAAGAAGTGTAAGTTATTTTTATTCATTCAATATTAAAGTCTTTGAAGTAGCCTGATTATGAATTTGAATATTTTTGGTGTGTATTTGTGTGTCTGTGTGTGTACCTGAGCACTGTATGTGCTTGTGGATTCCAGAGATCAACATTTAGTTTCTTCCTGAGTTGCTTGTCTGCCTTACTTATTTAAAATAATGCTTTTATTTATCTTTTGTGAATTTCATATAGTTTGATCATATTATTTCCCTTTCCCCAGATCCTAACATACTTCCCTATCCTGCCAACCTCATGTTCTCTCTCTCTCTCTTTTTTTTTTTTTTTTTTTGAAAAAGGGTTTCACTGTGTAGCCCTCACTTGACAGGAACTCACTTTGTGGATCAGGCTGGCCTTGAACTCACAATAAATCCACTGGCCCCTGCCACCAAACCCGGCACCTTTTTTCTCTCAAAAAACAAAAAGTAAGGGCTGAAGAGATGATGGCTCAGTGGTTATGAGCACTGACTGCTCTTCCAAAGGACCTGGATTCAAGACCCAGCACCCATATGGCAGCACACGTCTGTCTCCAAGATCTGACACATACATACAGTCAGGCAAAACATCAATGCATATAAAATAAAATTAGATAAATTAGAAAAGAACAAAAACTAAACAAACAAACAAATAAGGAGTCTCATTTGTGTGGCTAGCTCTTCCTGAGCCTGGAGCCTTCCCTAGAGCATGGTTGATAGATGCAGTAGCACTCCATTGATGAAAAGGGATTTCCTCTCCTAGCAGTTTCCAGTTGTAAATAGCTCCTTGTCTTGGAGTGGGACTTTGTGCCCCTTCCCCTTGCTTGGGGTTTTGTCTGACTTGAGCTTGTGCAGGCCTTGTGTATGCTCTCATAGTTTTGAGTTCACATGTGGATTGCCCTGTTGTGTCTAAGAAGACAGCTGTTTCCTTGAAGTTACCTCTGGCTCTTAGGATCTTTCTGCCTGCTCTCTTTCATAGATCCCTGAACCTGGATGGGAGAGTCTGGTATAGATTTCAGATTTAGGGCTGAGCATTCCAAAGTCTCTTTCTCTCTGCACATTCCCATCTACTGTAAGAAGCTTCTCTGATGAGGGTTGAGAGAAACACTGATATGTGTGCACAGCACTGTGTCATTAGGAGTTGTTTCATTGATGTGCTCATTTAGCAGAATAGTCATAGATTGCCCTTGGGGCCTATGACCTATCTAGCTTCAGGCTCTTAGCCTCATTCTACCTTTTTTTTTTTGAAGCATCATCTTTGAAATCTGGACCTCATAGACTGGTCATTGATCATCAGGGATCCAACTATCTCCACTTTCCCACCTCAATACTGGGTGTACAGATGTGTGCTGCTCTGTTCAGCTTTGTGTTGGTTTTAGGAATCCAAACTCAGGTCCTCATGTTTGTATAGAAAGACTTTATGCCTGGACCATTTCTCCAGTATGAATTTGGGAATATTTCAGCTGTGAAAACAACTGAAGGAATTGAAGGCTGGAGAGATGGCTTTGTGGTTAAGAGCACTTGAGGCTCTTCCAGAGGACCTGAGTTCCATACCCAACAACCATGTGAAGCAGCCCACAACCGCTCTACTACCCTACTACTGAGCCACAACTCTATCCCACCCTCTTTTAAAAATTAATTTCTAAAATTAAAATATAACTGCAGTACTTCTTCAGTCCCCTTTTAAAAAACCTTTTTATTATTATTTCATGTGTATGGATGGTTTGCCTGTGTATATGTCTGTGCACCACATGCATGCAGGATTCACAGAGGCCAGAGCAGGAAGTCAGATACTCTGGAACTGGAGTTAGAGACAGTTGTGAGTTGCCACGTGGGTGCGGTGAATCAAACCTAGGTCTTCTGGAAGAGCACCCAGTGCTTTTAACCATGGAACTATCTCTTCAGCCCCTCAGTCCCCTCTTTTAAAAAAGACAGTATCTTGCTAAATAGCTTAGATTGGTCTAGAACATACAATGTAGGACAGGCTGGCCAATGGACCTGTGCATCTTCTTACATACATCAAAGGACTGGGCTTACTGGCCTGTGTCATCATACCTGGCACAAGTTTTGTAATACTGATTCTTCTTCTTCTTTTTTGTTGCTATTGTTTTTTTGATACAGTCTTTCTGTTATACAGTCAGACTGGTTTTGAACTTACTTTCTCCTTCCTGTTCCTCCGAAGTAATGAAGTTACAGATGTGCTAGACCCACATCCAGCATCTAATGCTGACTTTAATGGTAGATCATTACTATGAAGTAGCACATGAAAATTGCTAATTTCTCAGAGCTGGAGAGGTAGCTCAGTGGTTAAGCACACTTACTGCTCTTGTAGAGGACCTGAGTTTTGTTTCCAACACCCACACTAGGTGGCTACCACTGTAATTCAAGCTTCAGGGGATCTGATGCCACTGGTTTCTGTAGGCACTGCACTTCTTCTCCTCATGTAATTAGAAATAATAAAAGTCTTAAAAGTATCTAATTTCTCAGAATGATATATTTGTCTAACTTAGTCTGAGTCATAGGCCCTTTCAAATTTGGATATATTAAGATATTAGCCAAAAACCAGAATTCAAGAGGTAATTTCCATTATTTAACTTTAAAACTATTTTCTCTTTTGCTTAGGAAAATGAATTACAATGAGCTAACAGAGATACCATATTTTGGAGAACCAACACCTAATATTACTCAACTTTCATTGTAAGTTAAGATTTTAGATCTCTTATTTAATTATGGACTGTGTATATATATTGTGTATACACACACACCCATGTATGTATATATAGAAGTCCCTGGTTTGGAGAGCCAACACCTGCTACCACTCTGCCTTCACTGTCGCAGTGCATGCTGTCGTTTGTTTTTTGAGTACCTGTACTGTTGATCCTAATTATTCAGTACCTTTGTGACCTGGGTTGGGTCACTGACAATAACTTCAATATAATCCTTCTTTTGTAGGGTCCATAATTTAATTCCAGAAATAAATGCAGAAGCATTCCAGCTTTACTCTGCTCTCGAGAGTTTAGACCTCAGTTCCAATATAATATCAGAAATCAAGACATCTTCATTTCCTCGAATGTCACTGAAATACTTGTAAGTAAAATAGCGACTTAGATTTACTCAATTAATTGAAAGAATAGTTTATTGATTCAACTACAGTAGGTGTGCAGGAACTGTGTACTGCCTGCCAGTGCATTTCTGTCATTCACTGGCCATCCCTAAAGTGACTGTTGTTTATGGTAATTTTGAGGTGTGTGTTTGTAAAATGAGCTTAGTTTTGGGCTTTTCTAGTTATTTATTTCCCTACTTCACCCCAAAAGAAAGAGTGCTCTGTTGCCAGAGAAAATTGCTAGACATTGAGAACATTTATTTGGTTATTGTACACCAGGTGATGTAATATGCACATCCTACAGTGAGAGTGTGCAGGTCAGAGGTCAACTGTGTGTAATTGGGTGTTTTCCTTCCATCCTTTCTTTTCTTTTTTCAAGACAGGGTTTCTCTGTGTAACCCTGACTGTCTGGAACTCACTCTGTAGACCATGCTGGCCTCAAATTCAAGAGACTCACCTATTTTTGCCATTAAAGGCATGTGACACACCTGGCCAGCCTTTTCTTCTATCTTTAGGAGTGTTTCAGAGATGGAATTCAGGTTGTTAAGCTTGTTTGGCAAGCATTTTTATTTGCTAAGCCATCTTGTCAGCCCAAGATTTAGTTTGAGAGTTTTTCCATTTTAGTACTGGGAATCACATATAGGATCTAGTGATGCTCAGCAGTGGCTGTGCTGTGAGCTACATCTCCAGTCCTAGTCAGCCATTCTGTGAAAAGTAAAGAGGACTGATGTGCTGCTGGTTGTTGACCACTGGGTTACCCTGTGTGTTGGTGATGATAGTTAGCATGTGGGCTAGTTCTAAAGTCTAGTCATCCTATATTGTAACATCCTAAGTGAAGTGGGAGCCATGCTTTTGTCCTTCCTTGGTTTTTTCTTTTCTTTCTCCTTCCTTCCTTCCTTCCTTCCTTCCTTCCTTCCTTCCTTCCTTCCTTCCTTCCTCCCTTCCTCCCTCCCTCCCTGTCTGTCTGTCTGTCTGTCTGTCTTGTTTGTTTTGAGACAGGGCTTCCCTCTGTAGTCCTGGCTGGTGTGAAACTCACTATATAGACTAGCCTGGCCCCAAATT
Organism: Rattus rattus; assembly: GCF_011064425.1. Lineage (NCBI taxonomy): Eukaryota > Metazoa > Chordata > Mammalia > Rodentia > Muridae > Rattus > Rattus rattus. The sequence goes on from NC_046156.1 coordinate 53,615,240, forward strand.
CATAGAGAACCACCTGCCTCTATCTTCCAAGTCAGCACTGGCATTAGATTTAAGTGTGTTCTCTACAAAGTCCCGCCTTCCCCTCATTTTTCAATGCTAGAGTCCAAACCTAGGACTATACCTAGGTTACTATATCCTAGACAAGCACTCCATCACTGAGCTATACCTCCAACTCTAACATAATTAATTTTGTAGGTGAAGGGAGAAAGCAATTAAATGATGTGTGAAATAAAATAGCAGTTAAGAAGCTGAGGAGAGGGCTGGAGAGATGGCTCAGCGGTTAAGAGCATTGACTGCTCTTCCAGAGGTCCTGAGTTCAAATCCCAGCAACCACATGGTGGCTCATAACCATCTGTAATGGGATCCGATGCCCTCTTCTGGTGTGTCTGAAGACAGTGACAGTGTACTCACATAAAATAAAATAAATAAATAAATCTTTAAAAAAGAGGCTGAGGAGGGGTTGGGGATTTAGCTCAGTGGTAGAGCGCTTGCCTAGCAAGCGCAAGGCCCTGAGTTCGGTCCCCAGCTCCGAAAAAAAAAAAAAAAAAAAAACATGGAAAAAAAAAAAAAAAAAGGCTGAGGAGAAACAAAATTATAGAAGAAAACTTCCCTAACCTAAAGAAAGAGATGCCCATAAACATACAAGACACATATAGAACTCCAAATAGATTGGACCAGAAAAGAAATTCCTCCCATCACATAATAGTCAAAACACTAAATGCACAAAACAAAGAATATTAAAAGCAGTAAGGGAAAAAGGTCAAGTAACTATATATAAAGGCAGACCTATTAGAATTACACCAGACTTCTCACCAGAGAATATGAAAGCCAGAAGATCCTGGGCAGATGTCATATAGACCCTAAGAGAACACAAATGCCAGCCCAGGTTACTGTATCCAGCAAAACTCTCAATGAGCATAGATGGTGAAACCAACATATTATGACAAAACTAAATTTACACGATATATTTCTACAAATCCAGCCTTACAAAGGATAATAGATGGAAAACTCCAACACAAGGAGGGAAACTACACCCTAGAAAAAGCAAGAAAGTAATCTCTTTGCAATGAAACCAAAAGAAGAGAGACACACAAACATAATTCCACCTCTAACAATGAAAATAACAGGAAGCAATGATCACTCTTCCTTAATAACTCTTAACATCAGTGGACTCAATTCCCCAATAAAAAGATATAGACTAACAGACTGGATATGTAAAGAGGACACAGTATTTTGCTGCATACAAGAAACATACCTCAGAGACAAAGACAGACACTACCTCAGAGTAAAAGGCTAGAAAACAACTTTCCAAGCAAATGGTCCGAAGAAACAAGCTGGAGTAGCCATTCTAATAGCGAATAAAGTTGACTTTCAACCAAAAGTCATCAAAAAAGATAAGGAAGGACACTTCCTACCCATCAAAGGAAAAATTCACCAAGATGAACTCTCAATCCTAAATATCTATGCTCCAAATGCAAGAGCACCTATATTCATAAACCTTAAATTAAAGCTTAAATCGCACATTGCACCTCACACAATAATTGTAGGAAATTTCAACACCCCACTCTCATCAATGGACAGATCATGAAAACAGAAATTAAACAGAGACATAGAGAAACTAACAGAAGTTTTGAACCAAATGGACTTAACAGATATTTATAGAACATTTCATCCTAAAACAAAAGGATACACCTTATTATCAGCACCTCATGGTACCTTCTCCAAAATTGACCATATAGGCTTCAGCAGACATAGGAAGATAGAAATAATCCCATGCATCCTATCAGATCACCACAGACTAAGGCTGGTCTTCAATAACAACAAAAAATGACAGAAAGCCCACATATACATGAAAGTTGAACAGTGCTCTACTCAGTGATAACTTGACTAAGGAAGAAATAAAGAAAGAAATTAAAGACTTCTTAGAATGTAATGAAGGCACAGCATACCCAAACTTATGGGATGCAATGAAAGCTGTGCTAAGAGGAAAACTCATAGCTCAGAGTGCCTGCAGAAAGAAACAGGAGAGAGCATATATCAGCAGCTTGACAGCACACCTAAAAGCTCTAGAACAAAAAGAAGCAAATACACCCAAGAGGAATAAAAGGCAGGAAATAATCAAACTCAGGGATGAAATCAATCAATCAAGTAGAAACAGAAAGGACTATATAAAGAATCAACAAAATCAGGAGCTGGTTTCTTGAGAAACTCAACAAGATAGATAAACCCTTAGCCAGACTAACCAGAGGGCACAGAGAATGTATCTAAATTAACAAAATCAGAAATGAAAAGGGAGACATAACAACAGAATCTGAGGAAATTCAAAAAAATCATCAGATCTTACTACAAAAGCCTATATTCAACAAAAGTGGAAAATCTGGAGGAAATGGACAATTTTCTGGACAAATACCAGCTACCAAAGTTAAATCAGGAATAGATAAACCATCTAAACAACCCCATAACCCCTAAAGAAATAGAAGCAGTTATTAAAAGTCTCCCAACCAAAAAGAGCCCCGGACCAGATGGGTTTAGAGCAGAATTCTATCAGACCTTCATAGAAGACCTCATACCAATACTGTCCAAACTATTCCACAAAATATAAACAGGAGGAACACTACCTAATTCCTTCTATGAAGCCACAATTTTGCTTATACCTAAACCACACAAAAGACCCAACAAAGAAAGAGAACTTCAGACCAATTTCCCTTATGAATATTAACAAAAAAATACTCAATAAAAATTCTTGCAAACCAAATTCGAGAACACATCAAAACGATCATCTATCATGATCAAGTAGGCTTCATTCCATGGATGCAGGGATGGTTTGACATATGGAAATCCATCAATGCAATCCACTATATAAACAAACTCAAAAAAAAAAAACCACATGATCATCTCATTAGATGCAGAAAAAGCATTTGACATAATTCAACACCCCTTCATGATAAAAGTCCTGGGAAGATCAGGAATTAAATACCTAATACCCATACCCATACCTAAATATAGTAAAAGCAACATACAGCAAACCAGTAGCTAACATTAAACTAAATGAAGAAAAACTTGAAGCAATCCCACTAAAATCAGGGACTAGATAAGGCTGCTCACTCTCTCGCAACCTATTGAATATAGTACTCAAAGTCCTAGTCCAGAGCAATCAGACAACAAAAGGAGGTCAAAGGGATACAAATTGGAAAGGAAGAAGTCAAAGTATCACTATTTGCAGATAATATGATAATATACTTAAGTGACCCCAAAAGTTCCACCACAGAACTACTAAGCCTGATAAACAACTTCAGCAAAGTGACTGGGTATAAAATTAACTCAAACAAATCAGTAGCCTTCCTCTACTCAAAGGATAAACAGGCTGAGATAGAAATTAGGGAAATGATACCCTTCATAATAGTCCCAAATAATATAAAATACCTCGGTGTGACTTTAACCAAGCAAGTGAAAGATCTGTATGATAAGAACTTCAAGTCTCTAAAGAAAGAAATTGAAGAAGACCCCAGAAGATGTAAAGATCTCCCATGCAGGCTGGAGAGATGGCTCAGGGGTTAAGAGCACTGACTGCTCTTCTAGATGTCCTGAGTTCAAATCCCAGAAACCACATGGTGGCTCACAACCATCTGTAATGGGATCTGATGCCCTCTTCTGGTGTGTCTGATGACAGCTGCAATGTACTGATATAAATAATAAGTTTTAAAAAAAAATTAAAAATTTGGGGTTGGGGATTTAGCTCAGTGGTAGAGCGCTTGCCTAGCAAGCGCAAGGCCCTGGGTTCGGTCCCCAGCTCGAAAAAAAAAAAAAAAAAAAAAAAAAAAAAAAAAAGATCTCCCATGCTCATGGATTGGCAGGATTACTATAGTAAAAATGGCCATTTTGCCAAGAGCAATCTACAGATTCAATACAATACTCATCAAAATTCCAACGCAATTCTTTATAGTGTTGGGAAGAACAATTTGCAAATTCATCTGGAATAACAGAAAACCTAGGATAACGAAAACCATTCTAAACAATAAAAGAACTTTTGGGGGAATCACCATCCCTGACCTCAAGCTGTATTACAGAGCAATAGTGATAAAAACTGTATGGTATTGGTACAGAGACAGGCAGGTAGATCAGTGGAATAGAATTGAAGACCCAGAAATGAACCCACATACCTATGATCACTAATGGAAAAAAGATAACATTTTCAACAAATGGTGCTGGTTCAACTGGAGGTCAGCATTTAGAAGAATACAGATCAATCCATTCTTATCGCCCGGTACAAAGCGTAAGTTCAAGTGGATCAAGGACCTCCACATCAAACCAGATATACTCAAACTAATAGAGGAAAAAGTGGGGAATAGTCTTGATCACATGGGCACTGGGGAAAACTTCTTGAGCAAAACACCAATGGCTTATGCTCTAAGATCAAGAATCGACAAATGGGACCTCATAAAACTGCAAAGCTTCTGTAAGGTAAAGAACACTGTCATTAGGACAAAATGGTAACCATTTTGAAAAGATCTTTACCAATCCTACATCTGATAGAGGGCTAATATCCAAAATATACAAATAACTCAAGAAGTTAGTCTCCAGATAACCCTATTAAAAAATGGGGTACAGGACTAAACAAAGAATTCATAGCTGAGGAATATCGAATGGCTGAGAAGTACCTAAAGAAATGCTCAAACTCCTTAGTCATCAGGGAAATGCAAATCAAAACAACCCTGAGATTCCACCTCACACCAGTGAGAATGGCTAAGATAAAAAATTCAAGTGACAACAGATGCTGGCAAGAATGTGGAGAAAGAGGAACACTTCCTCCATTGTTGGTGGGACTGCAAACTGTACAACCACTCTGGAAATCAGTCTGGAAGTTCCTCGGAAAATTGAACGTTGCACTACCTGAGGACCCAGCTATACCTTTCTTGGTCATATACCCAAAAGATGCCCCAACATATAACAAAGACACGTGCTCCACTATGTACATAGCAGCCTTATTTATAATAGCCAGAGGCTGGAAAGAACCCAGATGCCCTTCAACAGAGGAATGGATTAAAAAAATGTGGTATATCTACACGATTGATTACTACTCAGCTATCAAAAATAATGATTTCATGAAATTCATAGGCAAATGGATTGAACTAGAAAATATCATCATGAGTGAGGTAACCCAATCACAGAAAAACACATATGATATGTACTCACTGAGAAGTGGATATTAGCCCAAAACCTCCAGCTACCCAAGATACAATCCACAGACCACATGAAGCTCAAGAAGGAGAATGACCAAAGTGTAAATTCTTCACTCCTTCTTAAAAGGGGGAACAAAAATGTTCATAGGAGGGGATATGGAGGCAAAGTTTAGAGCAGAGACTGAAGGAACGGCCATTCAGAGACTGCCCCACATGTGCCCCCCCTCCCCAGCCACCAAGACTGGATAAGATTGATGAAGCTAAGAAGTGCATGGTGACAGGAACTGGATATAGATGTCTCCTGAGAGATTCAGCTAGATCATGTCAAATACAGAGGCGAATGCTAGCAGCAAACCACTAAACTGAGAACAGGACCCCTGTTGGAGGAATTAGAGAAAGGATTGAAAGAGCTGAAGGGGCTTGCAACCCCATAAGAACAACAATGCCAATGAACCAGAGCTCCCAGGGACTAAACCACGACTCAAAGACTATACATGGACTGACCCAGGGCTCCAACTGTAGCAGAGGATGGCCTTGTTGGGCACCAATAGAAGGAGAAGCCTTTGGTCCTGCCAAGGTTGGACCCCCAGTGTAAGGGAATGTCAGGTGGGTGGGAAGGGGGGGTGGATGGGGAGGGGAGCACCCTTATAGAAGGGGAGAGGGATGAGATAGGGGGCTTATGTCTGGGCAATCGGGAAAGGGAATAATATTTGAAATGTAAATAAAAAAAATCCAGGCTAAGGAGATTGCTCAGTAGATACAAGTGCTCTGCAAGCACAAGGGCCTGAGTTCAAATCCCATATACCTATCTGAAAATTAAGGCATGTCTGTGTATGTCTGTAACTCCAGCATTGGAAGTAATGAGAGGCAGATCCTGAGAGTTCAGTGGCTAGCCAGCCTATCCAAAATGGAGAACTTAATGGTTCTCTGAGAGTCTGAGAAGTCCTTTTGGTTCCATGAGAAGTTTGTTATACCTGTCTCAAAATGTATCCTGCTCTGAGAATGATAGACACACAACACACACACACACACACACACACACACACACACACACACACACACACACACACACAAGTCAAGTATACCTTTCCCTTTCTCCTTTCCTTTCTCTATCCTGGGCCTCTGCACCCGCACACACACACACACACACACACACACACACACACACACACACACACACACACACACACACACACAAGTACATCAGTTAAGATTTTTGTGTTCTGGTTCATAAGCATGATTGAGTATTTGTGCCTTCACATCACATGTGCTTCCCAGGAACCTCTTTACTTACAACCTTGGCAAATATGATTTTGCCCGATGTTAAACAAAAGCCTGACTTGGGGTGGGCACTGGAAATAGCAGTTAAAGGATTTGTCAATGTGCACAGCTACGTGATAGAGTTGGAGCTGGGGTTGGGCCTGGGTGTTACCACTGTTTCTTTTCTTGTGCCGTCATCTTGTCATTGCAGGAATTTGAGTAATAACAGGATAACCACCTTGGAGGCTGGCTGCTTCGACAACTTGTCAGGTTCTTTGTTAGTGGTAAAGTTGAACCGGAACCGAATTAGCATGATTCCACCTAAAGTCTTCAAGCTGCCTCATCTCCAGTTCTTGTGAGTAACAAAACTGATGGATTATAGGAAGACAAGTTTTCCACTACAACAGTTCTTCTTTTCAATTACTATAAGAGTAACTCAGACAATTTTCTAACTGTAAAGTTTTTTGTTGTTTGTTTGTTTAAGGGAACTGAAAAGAAACCGGATTAAAATTGTAGAAGGCCTTACCTTCCAAGGGCTTGATTCCTTACGCTCATTGAAAATGCAGCGGAATGGAATTAGCAAACTCAAAGATGGAGCGTTTTTTGGCTTGAATAATATGGAAGAATTGTAAGTATTAGAATAGGGGACAGTTGTGAGGACTCTTTCTGCCTTCTGGATTGAACCCCAGGCCTTACACATGCCACACCCCTTGCTGTCATACAGACTTTAAAGTTTTTTTAGTTTACTGGAATTTTTGTTGTCATTCATAAGCTTTCAATATAAAAATAAATTGTATTCATATTGCTTTGACTCTAAATTACCAGAATTTATCTGGATTGGGAATGATGTACCACTTGGTCTGTTGGTTTTATAGATACTTAGTTGCTTTAGAGCTTAAGTTTGCTGGGTCACTGGAGTTCAGCAAAGGTGTCTGTCTGCCAGTTTAAAGGAGATTGGCAGCTGTGCTTGTGTCCCATGCCTTGTGTTGAGTTACTTGCTTCTCTCTATACCTGTGCAGAGAGCTGGAGCATAATAACCTCACAGGAGTGAACAAGGGGTGGCTGTATGGCTTACGGATGTTACAGCAACTGTATGTGAGCCAGAATGCTATTGAAAAGATCAGCCCGGATGCATGGGAGTTCTGCCAGAGGCTGTCTGAACTGTAAGTGTCGCGTGCTGCTTCACGGGAGGGGTGGGACCAGGCAGATGGGGGTCAGCTATTCTCATGGTAGTCGTGAGTCTGGCATCCCTAGCTCCTCAGTTTTTGTTGGGAAACTAAGCGTAGCATGGCAGTGGAGTAAAATTCATAGATTGGGCTAATATAATAATCCCTGACTTTCAGTGTTTCTTGTTTTTTAGGGATTTGTCCTATAACCAGCTAACCCGCCTTGATGAATCTGCCTTTGTGGGTCTGAGTTTACTGGAGAGATTGAATTTAGGGGACAATAGAGTCACTCACATTGCTGACGGTGTATTTAGGTTTCTTTCCAATCTTCAGACATTGTAAGTTTTGTTTTGTTTGGTTTTTAATCTCTTTTAGAAAGAAACTAAGCAAATGAGTGAAAATAATCAATATGAAAATGGACATGTGCTAGTATTTTGTGCTTCTTTTGTTCTCTATCCCATAAATAAATTTTAGAGCAGGTTATACTTTATTCTGAGTTAAGTGTCATAACAGCAAAGACTCTCCCTGTCAGTTGGCAGTGTCAGAATGCTGTCACCTGTTTGTTCTCATGACAGATAGTGTCCCACAACTACTGGTTTTCGTCTGGGAGGATGCAGTTACAGTGGTAGCAGTTCTGTTTGCTGGTAGTAGCTTGCTGCACAACCTTGGTGGTTTTTTTTTTTTTTTTTATTTTTTTTTTTTTTTTTTTTTTTTTTTTTTTTTTTTTTTTTTTTTTTTTTTTTTTTTTTTTTTTTTTTTTTTTTTTTTTTTTTTTTTTTTTTTTTTTTTTTAGGGTTTTTTTTTTTTTTTTTTTTTTTTTTTTTTTTTTTTTTTTTTTTTTTTTTTTTTTTTTTTTTTTAAAATTTTTTTTTTTTTTTTTTTTGGAGATAATATCTCAACATGTAGCTTAGGTTGGACTTGAACTCTTCGTTCTGCCTTCAAGGTGCAGGGATTATAGGCACGTACTACCATACCATGCCTCACTAAATTCTCTCTCTCTCTCTCTCTCTCTCTCTCTCTCCTCCCTCCCTCCCTCCCCTCCTCCCTCTCTCTCTCTCTCTCTCTCCTCCCCCTCTCTCTGTGTGTGTATATGTGTTGATTTCAGCATTCCATTTATGACTGAGTATTGAATACTCATTCTCCTCACCTTGGCCAGTTATGAGTCTCTTCAGCTGGCCCACTCCAGAAAAGAGCTTTTCTAATCAAAGCTGACAATTATAGTCTGTATAGCTATAGATTTGTCTATATAGTCATATATAGTCATGTAGACAAATCTATATTCATAAATAATTATTTAGATGTCAAATATTGGGCACATTGTGTCCATTAGGAAAACATAGCAGTCTCTTCCCCAGCCGTGGACCATGTTTGTGGATCAGGCCTCAAATCCAATCACAACGTAGTTGGTAACAGTCTTGTTGATGTTAATACCAATGGGCACATCTTGCCTTATACGTCAGCAGTGTTGCACACAGGGTCTATTTCCGTGAAGAGACACCATGACCGAGGCAACTTTTATAAAGGAAAGCATTTAATTGGGTGTTTGCTTGCAGTTTCCGAGGATTAGTCTGTGAACATCATGGCAGGGAGCGTGGCAGCAGGCTGGCATGACACCGGAGCAGTAGCTGAACGCTTACATCGTGATCCTTAGGGAGCAGAAAGAAAGACTGGGGCTGGTATGGGCTTTGAAACCTTAAAGCCTACCCCCAAGTGACACACCTCCTCCAACAAAGCCACACCCCCTCTAGCAAGGACACATCCAATTCTTCTAAAACAGTTCCACTAACTGGAGCTCAAATATTCAAACTGGAGCTAATGGGGACCAGTGTCATTCAAACCACCACATTCCACCCCCTGGCCTCTTAGTGCTGGGAGCCTGTGAATGGGTTGAAGTGGGACTCAGTGTTAGACATAGGTCAAAAGATTGATTATCTCCTGCCTTTTAACTCTTTCTTAACATTTTGTGCTAAAAACTTAACTATTACTTGTGCTTTAAATAAGTGCTAATATCTGGCGATTAACACATGCTGTATAGAAGTGGGGAATTAGGTAAAGGGTTTATTGCTAGTTCTTTTTTCTGCCAGGCAGGCAGGAGCCCTTCACTGTCCAGGCTGATTAACTCTTTGTGAACCAGAGAGGGAGGAAGGAAAGGAAAGGAATTAAGATCCTTTACACTGGCAGATATGCACAGACACACATATATTCATACCCTCACACTCTGGTTGGGCCCAACCATCTGTCTCAACAACTCTACAAGTATTCATGCATGCTTGCATACATACACATATACCTATATATGTACATACAAACAAACAGACATTATACATACATACATTTGGATGAATGGATGGATGGATGGATGGATGGGGCAGAGCTCCTCAAGCCACCACATCATCTTTATTTTTTTCCTCTGGCCTTTTTATATAAAAGTTCTTGGCCTTCTTAGAAAATTACCTCATAGATAAAATGTTACACAAAAGGGGAGTTGTAAAAAGATGTTGATATTAAGTTTAAGGTAGCATTTCATTCTATAAGCTCATTATAAGTTCAAAGCAACAGTGTCACATGGCCATGTCTTATAGTACACACCTGTGGCTTCATCCTTAGATCTGAATGATTTTTCCTTGAACACAAGTTTGTCCTAAGCCTATTTCTCTTTTTAGTGTAATTATGAAAGCTCATTTCTTATTATGTAGCCTTTAGTCTCATGAGGAATACATACATTCTGTTCTTTTTTTTTTTTTTTAAAGATTTATTTATTTGATGTGAGTACACTGTAGCTGTTTTCAGACACACCAGAAGAGGGCATCTGATCCCATTATAGATGATTGTGAACCACCATGTGGTTGCTGGGAATTGAACTCAGGACCTTAGGAAGAGCAGTCAGTGCTCTTAACTGCTGAGCCGTCTCTCCAGCCTGGATATTCTGTTATTGATTCTAACTTTATTACATCTTTCTGGCATAACCATCTCTTATAACATTCTTCCTAAAATTATATGAATCAAATCAGGAATTCTACAAAATCATTGATTCATCTAAACAGTATTAATTCATGAAAGTTCATCTTTACGTTGATCTGCAGGAAATCTGTTCAATAGGGTAGGCTAATGCTCAGGGATTATTATTATTTTTTTTTCTTTTTTTCTTTTTTTTCCGGAGCTGGGGACCGAAGCTAGGGCCTTGCACTTGCTAGGCAAGCGCTCTACCACTGAGCTAAATCCCCAACCCCCCATGCCCAGGTATTATTATGCTAATTTAATAGTGATAAGAAAGGCATATCAGCTGCAGGAAGAAATCCTGAGGTGAAGTCTCTTTGGAACCTTGCCTCATAGAGCTCACCCATCTTAGTCCATGCAAAAAGATAGGATACCTCCAAGAAGGCCACCTGCTAGATTTAGCCTTTCCTGGATGTCTCCTGACACCATAGGCTTGTAGCCCAATCATAATGCAAAATGCATTCAGTCCATAGTCTTTCACAGTGTCAACACTATTTAAAAGTCCAAAGTCTCTTCTGAGACTCAAGTCTTCGAACTGTAACCCCTGTAAAATCAAAAAGCAGATCACATATTTCCAACATACAGTGACACAGAATATATATTCCTATTTCAAAAGGGAGAGAAGGGAGCATAATGAGGAAATACTAGACCAAAGCAAGACCAAAACCCAGGAGGGTGAACTCCAAATTCTGTATCTCTATGCTTAGTGTCAAAGGGCTTGTTAGATGCATTTTTATATCCCATTTCTTCCAGCTTTGTTGACTGAAACACAGTTCTCTCTTTTGGGCTGGTTCCACATCCTTTCTGGAGCTTTCCTTGACAGCTATCTCAGGGTTCTGCCATCTCCAGTTTCCAATTACGTTGTGGGGTTTCCAATGTAATCCAGGTTTCACTTCCATGGCTTCATACAGTGACCTCTTTGGGCCATGCAGGGGCTCTTCTGCCACGCACCTCGTCTCTGTGGCTTTCTTTAACTGTTGAAGCAGATTCTACAATCCTTTTACTGTACCCTTGATCAAGACAAAGCTGTGTGGCCAAAAGTGCCAAGTTGTACTGCCTGCTTGGGTTGATGCCTGCTCCCCCTGTGTGAGTGTCATTTGCATAAGCTTTGGCTTGTTGGTGGTTGTAATGGGACTTTTCTCGGATCTGCCAGCAATATAAATAATGACATAGATAGAATCTCTTTAATATTTTAAAGCTTAGGCCCTTAGCTAGGGCAGTCTTCCAGCCAGCTGCCTAAACTTAACCAGACCAATTAGCCTACCACCTTCTATGTGACTAGGTCTGTACCTTTGTGCCTAATGTTTATCCTGTTCTCTCTATGTCTGCCAGTGAATCCTCTTTCTTTCTGATTTCTTCTTCCAGAGACCCTCTCTGCAAGGATGTTCTAGCTTTCATTTCCTGATCAGCTATTGGCTGTCAGTTCTTTATTAAAGCCAGTCAGCAAGTAAGGAAGGTGAATGTTTACAGGCTATGAGGCCTGTGATGGGTCATGGGAATAACAGTACCAAGAACTGCCAGTACTCAGCTCTCTGCTGGTTTGGCAATCAGCAACTGAATATACAGAGACAACCTTCACCGAATAGGCAAAGGTTACCCCAACACTTTGCTTTTTACAAGTTTCAAGATTATCTGGTTGGGTCTTGCCCTGAGGTACCATTCCCTTCATTCCATTTAGCACTAGACTTTTTTTTAAAGAAACTTACCATCTCTGTGAGCACAAGGCTTGGCGCCAACATTCCTTGCCTGATGCTGTTATTACTCCAAACTGTACATTTTACATTTCTTTTTGCCCTGCTGGCCCCTTTTATTCTAGATCTATGTAACAGTGATAACTGCATAACACAGTTAGTGCTAAGCTGCCTTGACATCTCTGCCAACAGCACTAGTCTGGACTACTTCAATTTAGTCTCTGGCAGATTTTTTTGGACTAAGGGCAGAAAACAAGTACATTCTTTGCCAAAATATCACCAGAATGGACTCTAATATTCTTCCCTTCTGAAATCTTTTGAGCTGGGCCTCCATAGCCACATTGCTTTCAGCACCATACTGTCTTCCATGTCCTACTAGGATGGTCCAATTAAGCCCTACTTACAGCACTCAACGTCTTTCTTTATCCAGAGGCCCAAAGTTTTCTATATGTCTCTAAGCAACTGTATGGTCAGACCTGTCCCAGCAGTACCCTAGTCTCTGATAGCAACTTCTCTCTAGGTTCTACTTCTCTGATGAAACACTATAAGCAAGGCGACTATAGAAGCAAGACTTACTTACTTGGGGGCTTGCTTATAGTTTCAGAGGGTTTTTGTCCATGACCATCTTGGCAGGGACTGTGTAGGCAGCAGATAGGCAGGTGTGGCACTGGAGTAGTAATTGAGAGCTTACATTGAACCACAAGATGGAGTCAGAGAGAACAAGACTGGGCTTGTTGATGGCTTTTGAAACCCATCCCCAGTGTCAAACCTCCTCAAACAAAACCATACCCCCTAATCCTTTCCAAAATAACTGAGAATCAGTTACTCAAGCATATGAGTTCATGGGGGCCATTCTCCTTCAAACCACAGCACACACATGCATATAAGAACACACACACCTGGCCTTAAATTGGGAGAGATCTACCTACTTCTGCCTCCAGAATGCCTGGAGTTAAAGGTATGGTTATTTTTACGTGTGTGTGTGTGTGTGTGTGTGTGTGTGTGTGTGTGTGTGTGTATGCTTGCTTGTATGTATGTCTCTCGACAAGGTCCTGCTGTGTTACCCAAGCTGGCTTTGAACTCTCCATCTTCCTGTCTTAGTCTCCTGAGTCCTGGGATTATAGGCATAAGCCACCATGCCTCTTTTGATGAATAATTTGTAGGAGGGGGAATGTCTGAAGAATTGATGGTAAAATAAAATGAGCTATATTAGTGTTTTACTTGAAGGCTAAGCAAGAAGAAACCTCTCTTGGCATCCACATTTTATATAATCTTATAAATCAGAAAGTGTGTGCCTTAGTTTAGTATGAGATAGCATTAGGAAGTAAAAGTGATTAACTACTTCTAATATAACTGGCTTCATCAGCACCTGATATATACAAGTGTACTTTCTCTAAGAATGGAATAGTTTTTGAAGAAAATAGTTTATAAGAATAGAATAGTTTTTAAAGAAAACACAGTGAGAGGCGGGAGAGATGGCTCAGAGGTTAAAAGCACTGACTGCTCTTCCAGAGGTCCTGAGTTCAATTCCCAGCAACCACATGGTGGCTCACAACCATCTGTAATGGGATCTGATGATGTGTGATCACATCTGTGATGTGTCTGAAAAGAGCTGTGCTCATATACATAAAATAAATAGTTCTTTTAAAAAAAGAAAAGAAACACAGTGAACACTCTAGCAGGTAGTCATATAATTTTTTGCTTCCCAAGGGGAATGTTGATTGCTCTGGAGCTGTGAAGTTCTGTGTTGGTATTTCTCTTTGAGCTATTAAGTTTAAGAGCCCAGAGGGAGTCTTGGAGCACTCAGGAAGCTCATGACTCTAAAATTATATTTGCAAGCTGTATCTATCACTTTGTCTGAAAACCTTCCTTTTTATAGGACCCCGCCTACAATTTTTAATAGGCTAGTACAATTAGATAAGGCTAACTAGGAAGATTAATAATCTTAGAAGGTGCTTAGTAACTTATCTACATTTATTCATCCATCTATCTTTTTTTTTTTCTTTTTTTTTTTTTTTCTTTTTTTTTTTTTCGGTGCTGGGGTCCGAACCCAGGGCCTTGCTTTTGCTAGGCAAGCGCTCTACCACTGAGCCAAATCCCCAACCCCCATCTATCTATTTTTGAGGCAGGGTCTCTCTATGAAGTTCTGACCGTCATGGAACTCACTCTGTAGATCAGGCTGCTTTGAACTCACGTGGTTCCGCCTGCCGCTGCCTCCAGCGGTTGAGTACTGGGACTAAAATGTGCACTGCCATGCCCTGTGCTTAGTTAATTTATTAATTTTTCTGTGTTTATCACAAATATTTCTTTAAAAAGAAAGACTGAGTCTTCATTACAAATGACTGTCAAAATAAGGATTGAACTTAGCATGTCCCTTTATGTTGCTATATTAGGATGCTGCCTAGTGGTGTGCTGGTCATATGGGCTAACAGTCTTTTTCTCCCTGACACTTTCAGAGATTTGAGAAACAATGAAATTTCATGGGCCATAGAAGATGCTAGTGAAGCCTTTTCAGGTCTCAAAAGTCTCACTAAATTGTATGTATCTGTGATGTTTATATATCTAATGTCTTTTCAAGGAGCAGTTTTAAATGTTACTGCATAATGTTTATTTTATATAGCCAGAAAGTCTGAGCCTTCTAAAAAGAAAGTTTTATTTGTTTGTCAAATAGATTGTTCTTTGGTACTTTTTTGTTTATAAAGTATCCCTATGGAAATTTGTTTTTTATTTCTTAATTAGTTTCAGATTAGCATTGTAAGAGATGGGTCTCATTATGCATGCTCATACATGTTTATTACTCTTTGTCACATTCATTCCCCTTTCCTGCAGTCCTCTTCCCACTTCCTCCCTGCTGCAGGTGATTCCCCTTTTATATCCAGGTAGTCCCTTCTGCTTCTTGATGACATATGCACCATTCTCTATGGGTCTCTTGCTTCCCCTCAGGATCCCTTTTCTAGTTTCATGACTTACAAACACACACACATATATACACACATATGAAATTCTAAATCTAGGTTCTGCATGTGAAAGAAAATGGTTGTATCCATTTTCTTGTAAATGCTATAACTTAATTTTTCCTTATGGCTGCATACAATTCTTTTGCATATATGTGTTACCTTTGTCTGTTAGAATGAACATCTAGGCTGGTCCCGTTTCTTGGCTGTTGGGAGAAGTGCAGCATGGTGATGCACGTGTCCCTGTGGCATATGGCCTTAGGTATATATCTACCAGTGGCGTGGCTGGACCATATGGTAGTTCTATTTTCAGGTTTTGGAGGAACCTCCATACTGATTTCCATAGTGATTCTACAAGTTTCTATTCTCAGTCTTGTGGGATAAATAAGTTACTGACTAGAGTTTCCATTCAAGTAAGAGCAGTGCTCCAAGAAGACATAGTAGAGTGAGTAGTACAATCAATCATGGGAGCTATCTGGGGAGCCAGTCTAACAGGAAAAACATTCTCCCATGAAACATTTGAGATCTCCGATGAGAGAGATTTCTCAAAAGATTCATACTTGTCTGAACATCTTTAATCTGACCATCTTTTATTAAAGAGAGAAATGGAGAACTGTGAGGAAATGAGGGAGAGGAAATAGTATGATCAAATGTGTAATGTGTGAAAATTAAAATAAAATTTTTTTTTCTTTTTTTTTTTGGAGCTGGGGACAGAACCCAGGGCCTTGTGCTTGCTAGGCAAGCGCTCTACCACTGAGCTAAATTCCCAACCCTAAAATAAAAATTTAAAAGAAAAAAAAGAGAAGTGGAGGATTTAACCTACTTGGCATAGGCAAGCCTCCAGTCTTTTAGTGGTTAGGATGAATGTTCAGAGGATGTCCGTTGAGCTCTGAGGTCTCAGTAGATGCTTTCATGTTGTGCTTTGTATTAATTATTAAGTTCATAACTGTCTTAAAAATGCTTGCTTTCATTAAGCCAGCGTGTATAATTTTTCCCTTAGTTGTATCTCAGTAAAGCCATTAAAGTGGCTAAAGGGATGGCTCTGCGGTTAAGAATGTGTGCTGCTCTTCCAGAGGGCCTGAGTTTGGTTCTTAGCACCAACATTAGGAGACTCAATAAGCACTCATAACCTCCACTCAGGGCATCTGATAGTCTCTTCCGCCTTCTGCAGGCACAGCACTGAACATGTACATACATACTTCTCCCCCCAACATATACATACAGACACATAACTAAAAAATAATTTTTAAATGTGCATAATACCATAATGCTGCAAGCATTTAACACAATTATACGTCATATAGATAAATATTTAATGATTTTAATTTTATTTCAGAATCTTGCAAGGAAACCGGATTAAGTCAGTTACACAGAAAGCGTTCGTTGGCCTTGAATCCCTTGAGTATCTGTAAGTATTTCATATATATTTACTCACTGTATAATCTTCGTGCTGGTGTGGTGGTGCCTGCCTTTAATCCCAGTCCTTAGGAGGCAGTGGCAGGCAAATCTTTGTGAGTTTGAGGATAGCCTGCTCTACATAGCAAGTTTAAGGCCAGCCAGGGTTGCGTACTGAGACTGTATGTCAGTAGGTGTTAATGAGCATTTAAGCATTTATGTAACTTCATTGCAGAAATGGTTACTGATGTTGCATTTCTCTTGATTTCAGAGATTTGAATAACAATGCTATAATGTCTATCCAAGAAAATGCTTTTTCTCAGACTCACTTAAAGGAACTGTAAGTAATTTTTTCTCTTTTGTTAGTCTCATTGTATATAAATTACACTATTTGTGTGCCTGGTGCTCACAGAGGCCAGAGGGGATCATTAGATTCTCCGGAACTGGAGTTATGGATGATTGAAAACCGCCATGTGGGGGATGGGACTTAAACTGACTGTTTTGGGAAGGTCAGACAATGTTCTTGACCAGTGAACCATCTCTCCAGCCCTTTATTGTCTATAAAGTGATGAAGGTGCCTCAGATGCTTCAGAAGCATGGGATTAGGCAAGAGATAGAACAGTGTTAGCACTGAGTCGTTTCAGTATGCTGTCATTCAGAGATAATCCAGCATTGTCCAGTCAGTGTGCGACCACGTGAGTGCTGCCTGTGTTCACACGTAGGAAACCTTAGCACCACTCCTGGGCTCCAGTGTGGATTTTACTTTCTTTTTTTTTTTTTAGATTTATTTATTTATTATATATAAGTACACTGTAGCTGTCTTCAGACACACCAGAAGAGGGCATCGGATTCCATTACAGATGGTTGTGAGCCACCATGTGGTTGCTGGGAATTGAACTCATGACCTCTGGAAGAGCAGTTGGGTGCTCTTAACCGCTGAGCCATCTCTCCAGCCCCGGATTTTACTTTCTAGACTGTCTGAAACGTGTGTCTCCAGTTCTTACCCTATGATGGGGTTAGGGTGGGTAACAGCTGATTTTGTTCTTTGTGAAATTGATCTACGATTTTGTGTTAGTAATTTTAATGTGTTTAAACTACTAAGATGTTCAGAAAATTTAAATATTGCGGTAGAAAAAAGGTAATGTTTTATACTTTTCCCCCCCATATAATTTAAAAAATATGGATGTGTGTTTTGCCTACATGTATGTCTCTGTACCATGTGCGTGCCTGGTACCTCTGGAGGCCAGAAAAGAGTGTCAGACCCTCTGTAATTGGTGTTGTAGACAGTTGTGAGCTGACATGTGGGTGCTGGAAACTGAACCCAGATCCTCTGAAAAAGAAATGCTTTTAACTGCTGAGCCATTTCTCCAGTACTTCCTATATAATTTTTTAAAATTGCTTTTAAAAAATTGTTGTATGAGTATGAGCCTTAGTTTATGTAAGTATACTCCATGTATTCATGTGTGAGTTCAAGGAGATCAGAAGAAGGCATCAGATCCTCTGGAACTGGAGTTACAAATGCTTGTGAGCTGCACTGGGGGTGCTGGACCACAAGTCCAGGTCCTCTGTAAGAGTTCTTAACTGCTAAGCCATCTCTCCGGACTCCTCAAATTGGTTTTATTGATTTAGAGAGTTTTCTGAATGAAGGAAGTTAACCTGGGAATTCTTACTAATTTAAACTGGTGTTGGAAAAATCAGTTTATTTAAAATGCCTCAGCTAGGGCCTACTCAAAGGACATGCAGTAGAATCAGTTCATGACAAGACAGTGATAAAAATGAAGAGTAAGCTTTGAGAAATTTTTATAATTTGATATTATGACATCTTTGTATAGTTTTTAAAAGTCTTAGTTTTGGGCCAGTGACATGGTTCAGTAGACAGTGGTACCTGCCATCAAGCCTCACAGTCTGACTCCTACAAGTTGTCCTCTGACCTCCACGTAAGGGCATGGCACATAACCAGGTGTAATGGTGCACACCTTTAATCCAAGTACTTGGGAGGCAGAGGCAGGCGGATCTCTGATTTCAAGGTCAGGCGGCTCTGCATAGTGAGTTCAGGATAGCCAGGATCATATAGAGAGACCCTATCTAAAAAAAAAAAAAAAAAAAGGTATGGCATGTATGAATGCCTACCCCGGCCTCCCAGCACATTTACACACATATATGGTAAATAAAAATTTAAAAGTTGGGGGTTGGGGATTTGGCTCAGTGGTAGAGTGCGTTTAGTTGTTCCTAAAACAAGAAACATTGACCTAAAAAAAAAAAAAAAAAAAAATTTAAAAGTTATCTTGAAGTACTGATGTTTCTTACTACAGGTAGAGATGTGTTAGAAATGTTTCTTTAGGGGTTGGTTGGGGATTTAGCGCTCAGTGGTAGAGCGGCCCAAAAAAGGTCCCCCACCCGGAAAAAAAAAAAAAAAAGAAAAAAAAAAAAAAAAAAAAAAAAAAAAAATGTGTCTTTAGGTTTGTGTTCAGAGCCTTGCTCCATTTCTTATAACTTGTCACATAGGCAGATTGCTTAGCTGGAGATTCAGTGTTTCTTCTCAGAATGGGAGTAGTGGTTCCCTAGGGTCATGTGACAATAATGAGATAATTTGTTTCAAGTCATCCCCAACCACCTGTCAAGTTTGAGATCATCCTGGACTATGTAAAACCTTGCCTCGAAATGTTTGAAAAATAATCATTAATTGCTTTTTTTCATGTTACAAAAATTAGAGGGACCTTGTAAAACATTTGGACTTACTTCTAGGGATAGCTAATTCATAAGAATTCAATTTAACTATAAATCAGTTTATCGTTTTTCTATCAGTATAATCCGAGGGTTAGCAAGAAAGTTTTAACTGTTATGAGAACCTAGTTCAATGTATATTTTTGGGTAGTAGACAGTATAGTTTCAATGTAGAGATTGACTAGGGAGATGAACAATTAACAAGTATTTAAACAAATTTCAGATAGGCTCCTGACTCTTCTAGGCTTATCTGAGTACTTTTTTTTGGACAGGGTCTTGATATAGACCAGGCTGACCTTGAACTTAAAGATATCTGCCTCCTGCCTCCTAAGTGCCACTATACTCTAGCCCATCTACTATTTTTTAAAGTTAGTTTTGTCTGAAACCTTTCTGAACCTAAAAGTTTAGCAAGGATCCTCCCGTGCACATATCTGGGTATCCCTAGACACCCTAAATAACTGATCCCATTTTTCCTTCTGTACCGTTCCCCCAGGTCATGTCTGACCACTCTGGCCTGCCTTTAGCCAGAGTCTTAATAGGTTGTTTTAGCTGGAGCCCTCCTCAGTTCTGAAGCCACCTGCTGATTCTTACCCCTCTTTATCATTGGCTAAAAACTCCTGTTTGCTGTTGCCTGTAACTGGAGTTGAGCCAGCTTCTTTCCTCTGTTACAGAATTTCATTGCAGTGATCTCTGTGCCTGGGAGATGGTCTTGAACACACTCTGCCTTACCATGCTTTAGCAAGTGTCATTGAATAACTTTTCCTTTAACGGTTATGGTGTTGTGGCATGGATAGGATCAGATTCATCATTGGACCCCTGGGCCTCTCACCCAGGACTCCCAAATATACACCTTTGAAGCCTTTGTCTTCATTCCTGAATGATTGATCGGGGATCCAATGGTGAGTCAGAGTGGTGAGCCATTGCTCTGGACAAACATCCGCTGAGCTGGTGGGGAGAGATGTTGATTCTTGAGATTCTGAGTGCAGTTTCTGAGCTGGAGCACAGTGCTTGCTACACTTCATACCTGCTTGCCTGAGGCCTTCCTGGACCTCTTTCCTGAGTTTTTCCTGCCTCCCTGGTGTATTCTTTGCCCTCTGATAAGACCCTGTTGTCCTCCAGGAACTTCTCTGCCTGCACTGGAAACCCTGGCAATCACATGTTCTGCTGACTCTGTCCACTTAACTGTCCATTTCCTAATTATTGGAATTTTATTGTCCTCTTCTGGGGAACTTACGGTCTCCCTGTACTGGTTCTTCTTAAGATCACTTCCTCTGTCCTTTGAGTCTTTGATATGTCTCTGAGAATTCCCCTTCTGCATTTGTCCATCCACCCACATCAGTCCATATCCTATTTTAGCTGCTCTCCTTCCAGGTTACCTATCATCATTGGAGATTCTCCAGACTTAATAGACCCCAAATAGCAATTGTGTGAGTGTGTAAAACGCTAGATGGAAGTATTATTTTATCTGTACTCAGATGGGCTTTGGCGATACCCAAATAGCTCCAGTGTGTCTCTGTAACCTCCCTAAGATTGAGTAGATGTCATGGCAAAATAATTTTTAAAATTTTTAATTAGCATATTATTGATTACACATGGTAAGTTTTATTAGGACATTTTCATGCATGTATGTAATGTGTTTTGATCATATATATTCCCTATCTCATTTATCCTCTCATCCCCTAATACTTCCACTAATCATCTTCCCAAGTAACTTCACTTCTATTTTTATATCTTTTTTTGTTTATTTTTGTGACCCAGTGAATTCCTTAGGGCTGTTTACAGAAGCATGGGCACTTTATCCATGTCTATAGCACTGAAGGAAATGTCTCCCCATCTCCAGTAACCCTTACCAGTGTATAAGTCCTCAGAGGGGTCCCAAGCTGATAGTCTCCTCTACAAATGTCTATGTTTCACCGTATCCTTGAGGAACATGTCCCTGTGCTGACACTGCATAGTACCAAACCTACGCACACTATAAAATTACCGTGGTGGAACAGTAGCGTTCACTTGTCCTTCCACGTCTTGTGTTCTTCATCACTTGTAGGCTGGAACTTTAACAAATTAAAGAAGAGTTCTTTGAACCCAAGCCTCTGTAACACTATAACATGCATCTAATAATCAGTGTGGCCATTAAATCATTAATGGGTGATCAGCATATGCAGTGTGGATATACTAGACAAAAGGATGATTTATACCCTGAATGGAACGGCATAAGGTTTTAAAATGTCTTAAGTATTCTTTAAACTTGTAAAAATTTTTACTGTTTTATGTGAACAGGTGACTTACCTGCATATACATTTGCACCACATGCATACCTCCTGTTCAAGGAGAAGATGTGATAGAATGTTGGAACTCTTGGAACTCAAGATGGTTGTGAGCCATCAATCATATTTATGGGTGCTGGAAACTGAGCCTGGGTCTTCTGCAAGAGCAACAAGTGCTACTAACCTCTGAGCTATTTCTCCAGCCCTGAGTGGGGAGATTTTTATAGGTCAGGCTTGGGTGCAGTGTGCACATAAGTCTATTCTGCACACATTCAGTGGTGGGAATTCTGGGACATGGATACTCCCTAACTACAAAGACAGACTAGGAAATTAATAGTCATGTGCTCAGAAGGAAAAAAAAAGAAGCTTAGATCTCCCAGATTTGGAGTTTCAGATGATTGTGGGACTTGAACCTGGGTTCTCTGGAAGAGCAGCAGTGCTCTTAACTGCTGAGGCATCTCTCTGGCTCCACAACTAAATTTTTTTTAACTTTATAGTTTTCATGAGAAATTAAGGTTACTCAGAGTCTTAATGTATGTAAATTAAATAGGAATAACAGTAACAAAAGTTACTGTTAAAATTGTTCATTTGCATTTGTCTATCTTGTGTGTGTGTGTGTGTGTGTGTGTATGTATCAGAGGGCTACTTGTCAGTGGGTGTCATGGTGTATATCTCGGATTGCAAGTTTGAGGCCAGCCTGGGTAGTACAGTAACTGTGTCTCAAAACAGTCCTCCCTCAACAAATTAGCACACACGCACTCCATTCAGTTGCAGTGGCTCTACTTGTCTTTAATTTAAAATAATTTTCTTCTCTTTGTCTTTCTGATTTTTTTATAATGCTGACTTTATTAAGGCTAAGTCTGTTTGTTTTGTTATAATTAGATGAACTTTTTTGATAAGTAAATGCATATATGTGTAGCAGGATTTTACTGCAGAAACTAGAATGAAGCTAAAGTGAAAGGTTCTTCTCCTTGTTTTCCTTCTGTAGTGTTCTGAACACAAGCAGTTTACTCTGCGATTGTCATGTGAAGTGGTTGCTCCAGTGGCTGGTGGATAACAACTTCCATCATTCTGTGAATGTAAGCTGTGCACATCCTGAATGGTTAGCAGGGCAAAGCATCTTGAATGTGGACCTGAAAGATTTTGTCTGTGGTTTGTATTTCTGTTTTAAATTTTAAAAATTTTCTTAACTATTGTAACAACAAAATAAAGAGGATGAAACACCATCAACATCAACAAAAACACTCCCATGGCTCCACCTAGCATGCTGTAAGGCCTTGTGCTGCTCTCCAAGTCCTGTCCAAGCCTACTTAATACAGGCCACATTCTGTGTTCTTTGACTTAGTGTTTCATAAAGGTGTTTGTCTCACTGTGTTTTGTTCTTACTTGTTTGTCTTAGCACAAGGATTTTTTCAGTGCTGCCTTCTCATTGTTTTTGAGTGGTCATCTTTAGTGGTAGTGTGAACATCGGCTTTAATTTGAGAGGAGCTATTAACTTTAGTATACATAGCAGTATTTTATTTTATGTGAAGATTAGTAGATTCTGAAAACCAAGGAAAATCTTGAAATAGTATTAGTTTATGCTATAATCATAAGTCTATAATAATATATGTTTCTAATCACCAGTTTCATTTTTGGATGCAGTTTTGTGGAAAAGGGACAGACAACTTGTGATGACCAGTTCTCTCTCTCCATCATGAGGGTTCCAGAGGCACACTCATGTTATCAGCTTTAAGACAGATTCTTTTACCCACTGAGCCAACTCACTGACCTTGATGGAATCCCTCCCCCGCACCCCCTCCCTCTCTTTCTCTTTCTCTCTCTCTCTCTTTGTTTGTTTGTTTCTTTCTTTATTTCTTTCTTTAAGGCTTTAAGGTTGATCAATTTTTAATTTTATGTGTATAGGTGTTTTGCCTGCCTGCATGTCTATACACCGTGTTTGTGCAGTGCCCAAGGAGGCCAGAAGAGGGTGTCAGGGTCTTTGAAACTGGAGTTGCAAAAGATTATTAGTTCTGGTGTACTGGGAACTGAACCTGGGTCCTTTGCAAGAACAGCCAGTGCTCTTAACTGCTCTTGAATCCCTTTATACACTTTCTTAAGACTTTAAGTTGTCAGGCAGTGGTGGCACAAGCCTTCAATGTCAGCACTTGGGAGGAAAAGACAGGTGGATCTCTGAGTTTGAGGCCAACTTGGTCTACAAAGTAAGTTACAGAACAACCAAGGCCACATAGAGAAACCCTTTTCCCAAAAATCAAAAAAAAAAAAAAAAAGACTCAAAGTGGTATCATCCTATCGTTGAGACAGTAGAGACAGTCATAAACAGCATGTCCTAAATATAACCCTTTGTTGTTGTTGTTGTTGTTGTTTTGGCTTTTTGTTTTGTTTTTGAGACAGGGTTTCTCTCCATCTTTCCAGCCCAACATTTTTATTTTCAAAAATAAATCTATGCTTTTCTTTCTCAACTTGGAAGATTTTCTTTTACACCTAAATCTTCTTTACAATGGATTGAATTCTGTTTCCATTGTCACACCTTTCCCTTTGACTTTTACCTAGTTTTATGTAAAGCATACTATGTTTTGCTTGTCTGTTTTTGAGACAGGGTCTCCCTAAATAGCCCTGGCTGGCTTAAAATTCACTATGCAGACCAGACCAGATTGTCCTGGAACTCAGAGATCTGCCTGTCTCTGCATCCCAAGGGCTGAGATTAATGGTGTGTGCTACCA
Source organism: Rattus rattus (assembly GCF_011064425.1). Classification (NCBI taxonomy): domain Eukaryota; kingdom Metazoa; phylum Chordata; class Mammalia; order Rodentia; family Muridae; genus Rattus; species Rattus rattus. The sequence continues at coordinate 53,639,594 of NC_046156.1, forward strand.
CTCTGTCTTATACTGTATTTTTTATACTATTCCAGTTACCTTTTAAGGCACAAAGTAATGTTACTAAATGGAGATACTGGTTTATAAATTCTATATCAGCCTCTCTCGATCCATAGCATTTTTATTTATGAATCCATAGTGTATTAGGCAGTCTTAAACCAATTTCACCTATGTGTGAATCCTGTTTGTATTCCTCACTATTTTAGTGTTGAAGCTATGTACAAAGGACTTTTAAAGTCATGTGTTTATTAGTATTCTCCATGAAAAAAAAGTTTATATTCCCATTTTCTGTGTTATATAGAAAGGATAATAGCTCTTACAAACATTTTGTATATGTAGCATTATAGGATATAAATATCATATATATGGGATGATAGCATTAGAACTTACCTTGGAATTCTTATATAAGGTTACTCTCCATCCTTACCCCCACCCACTGGTAATACATAGTAAACATAGAAGAGTCCTGAGGGATGGTGGAAGAGCACTAGGTGCTGAGGTCCAGAACCTGAGTTCTAACCAACCTTCTGTCACTGCCTGACACCTTGGAGCAAGCTATTTGACTTCTGGAGTTCATTTTCCTCACTTTCAGTGAGAGATTAGACTCTAGCTCTAGAGTATCCTTAGCATCGCTCCTGTGACTGAAATGTACAGTGTTGGGACTAGAGTGATGACAAGGCAGTTAAAAGCACTGACTGCTCTTCCAGAGGTCCTTATTTCAATTCCCAGGACCCACATGGTGGCTCACAACCATCTGTAATGGGATCTGATGCCCTCTTCTGGTGTGTCTGAAGACAGTGACAGTGTACTCACATACATTAAATAAATAAATATATCTTAAAAGAAAGAAAATTACAGTGTTACAGTCTTTGTTTTAAAATTAGATTTGAGTTAAAATATGTAACTGACGTGGCCACTGTTGCATTCATTCCCTTTAGATGATTTTCTGAAGCCTCAGATAAGGACACACCCTGAAAACACAGTTGCATTAAGAGGTGTTAATGTGACACTGACGTGCACTGCAGTGAGCAGCAGTGATTCACCCATGTCTACCGTATGGCGCAAAGACAGTGAGATCCTGTATGATGTGGATATTGAGAATTTTGTTCGTTATCGGCAGCAGGATGGAGAAGCCCTGGAATATACTAGTGTCTTGCGCCTCTTCAGTGTGAACTTCACAGATGAAGGGAAATATCAGTGCATCGTTACTAATCACTTTGGTTCTAATTATTCTCAGAAAGCCAAATTGACTGTAAATGGTAAGGAATTATGCTAGTGGACTTTTAAAATGCCTTTTTTTTTTTTTAAACTTATATATTTCTAGAATTATTGCCATGCTTGTCTGGCTACACTGTTGGGAAAAAGTACTTTAAAATATTTTTTACATCTAAATTATAAGTCTCAATTATAATTCAGTTTACATCTAAATTGACAAGAACATTGGGTCATATCGCACATTTGGAGGGAGCCCTTCGTGTTACTGTCTCTTGATTGTGGCACATGGAGGGAGTGCACTCATAGCTTACCCCCCGCCCCAGCCTACATTCTTCTTTGCCCTAGGAGATACTTTCCTTCCATCTCTGTTTGTCAAAAGACATTTTTTTATTCTGTTTCTTTCCAAAACCACAATTCTCTGAAAACTATGATTTCCTTTCTCTAATATTGTACTGTGTCCCTAGTACTTGAGAGTGTGTAGGGCATCTCTGGATCTAGTGTTCTCTAAAGCTTTGTAGATATAGCCAAAATCATTTTGAAAATAAAGCTCTCCTAGTAGTTGTAAAAACCTTTTCTAAAGCAGCTTGGTTTATCTGTTATCTGTGAGATTCAGTAGCTCCTGTGCTTCAACTGAACGTTGTATATGTTCCCTGTGCCTGTGGTTTTTTTTTTTTTTTTTTTTTTACATTTCTAGATTTATTTTTTTTTAGATTTTATTTTATTTTATTTTTTTTATGTGTATGAGTGGTTTGTCTTCATTTATGTCTGCACCACATGCATACCTGGTAACCACAAAGGCCTAAAGAAGGCATTGAATTTCCCACGACTGAAGTAGCAGAGTTGTAAGTTGCCATGTGGGACTGGGAATTGAGCATGAGTCCTGCAAGAGCAGTACCTCCTCTTAACCACTGAGACAGTGCTTCAGCTCTACAACCCACTCTGATGTTTCTTAAATGAGGTTTTTAAAAAGCATATTAAAAAACAAAACAGTTCTATTGACATTTGTTGATGTTAGATTGGGAGGCATCACTTGACTGTCCTAAATGAAAGAGTAATATTAAACACCAAACTTTAAACTGGCATTCAAAAGAGTTTTTGGCTTTCTGATTTCCTTCTTCCCATCAGCATGGTGAAATGGGCATGGCATATATTCTAGAAGTATTGTGTGCTGCACACACTGGAGGACTGGTGGGAAAGATGGTTGCAAATGCTGTGTTAATTGTCAGTCCAGAGAATTTTCAAAGAAATGGAGCGTTTTGCATCAGAATTCTGCCTGCTAGATTTGTGTGCATGTGTGTTTTCCTTTTGCCTACTTTCTCTGTACTGTTCTTGGAACAGAGATGCCATCTTTTTTGAAAACTCCAATGGATCTAACTATTCGCACTGGTGCCATGGCGAGGTTGGAATGTGCTGCAGAGGGGCACCCTACACCTCAGATTTCCTGGCAGAAGGACGGTGGTACTGATTTCCCTGCAGCCCGAGAAAGACGCATGCATGTTATGCCCGAGGACGATGTCTTCTTCATTGCCAATGTGAAGATAGAAGATATGGGAATCTACAGCTGCATGGCACAGAATATAGCAGGAGGCCTCTCGGCAAACGCCTCCCTCACGGTGTTAGGTACGCTTACTTTGTTAGGACTGCTGCTTTACTGGAGCCTCTCAGAGCTACGCATGGCTTGGGAAGGCAAGAAAAACAATTCAGAGTTTTGGTTGTGTGTTTTTCCTCCCAAGACAGGGTTTCTCTGTGTAGCCCTGACTGTCCTGGGATCCACTCTGTAGACCAGGCTGACCTGAGCTCAGAGACGCTGGGACTAAAGACGTGTGCCGCCACCGTCAGGCTCACATTGTTGTCCTTACTTCCGTCTTTACTCAGGGTATGTCAGCTGAAGGCATTAGTGTGTCACGTGACATATGTCTTGGAACATTCGCAGGGCATAAATCTTTATCACACGCTTCGGATCCCCTATTCTTTCATGTTTCCTCTGTAACATTTTAATTCCTATGTGGTGGCTTTTTTTTTTTTAAACTATTAAGCAAATTTGCATTGGGAGTTCTGCTTTTCCTAGAAGGATCCTAACCATTTGCTACAGCTACATACAAAACCTAAGGAAGTTTGTATTTTCTTTAATTAAAAAAAGTTTAGTGTCAAAATGATTTGTCTTCTGGTTAGATTTTCTATCTTCTTTTCAGTGTGTTCCACATAATCTTAATATTCTTTAACAATGCCTTTTCCCATGCTAGGCATTGTGACATGCTCCTATAATCCCAGTACACACATGTGCACGCACACACACACGAGGATTACACTGAGTTTGAGAGTGGCCAGGTTTAATAGTGAGTTCTGGGTCATCTGGGGCTATACAGCAAGAATCTGTCTCTAGAAGTTAGAAGAGAAAAGAAGTATTTTCCTGGAAATTTTCCCTGGCTCATATTTTGTTTTATTCATTTTTGTTTTTTGAGACAGGGTTTCATATAGCAAAGGCTGGACCTGAAACCACCTCCACCTTTCTCTGTTTCCCAAGTGCTGGGATTATAGCTGTGTGCCTTGTTATTTTAGTTAAAACATGTTTCTTTATGTAACTCAACCCAAGGCAAATTATGCTGTCTAGGTCTCTGTTTTCTTAGATATCAGAGTTTTATGGGTTCATCTTCTCCTCCTCCTCTTCATCTTCTTCCTCCTCCTCCTGTCTTCTTCTCTCCCACCCCTCTGTCTCAGTCTCTGTCTCTGTCTCTTTCTCTTTTAAAGATAAAGTCTTTTCTCACTCTGTAATCCAAATTGGCCTGGAGAACTCATGTGTTACATACAGGTGAGCCACTCTGACTTGACTGCCAAAAACACTTAAATTAAGTTTCTTAACTTGGAGGCTGAGGCAGAAGAATCAGGGTTCTAGTTCAGCTTGTGGTATGTAGTTGAGAACCTGCCTCAGAAACAGCAGAGGTCCCCAGCACTCACTCACTGGTAGCCTGGGCTTGTGCGTACCAGGCCAGTGTTGTGCGAGCTAGTGTCCTGCCCTGCCCTGCTTTCTGTTCTCTCTACTTCACTTACTTGCTAAGGTGCCTAGATGACTGTAAACTTGTAATCTTTGCTTTGGGAGTAGAGTAGATGGACTTACAGCCCTGCATCACCACAGCCAGTTCACATTTAGAGTTTTTCTGTTTTGAGTCTTTTGTGTATCTGAAACATTAACTGTTAATTCTCACTAAACTGTACATCTTACCATACTTTTCATAGTCTCATTCTATAGGAATTAGGAAATACATTTCCTAACAGTATTTTTAACCCTCTCCCATTAGAGACCCCCTCATTTATTAGACCTCTGGAGGACAAGACTGTCACCCGAGGTGAGACGGCGGTATTGCAGTGCATCGCTGGAGGGAGTCCTGCTCCTCGCCTCAATTGGACCAAAGATGATGGGCCACTCCTAGTAACAGAACGACACTTCTTTGCTGCAGCCAACCAGCTTCTCATCATTGTAGATGCTGGTCTAGAAGATGCTGGAAAATATACCTGCCTTATGTCTAACACTCTTGGCACAGAACGGGGACATATTTACTTAAATGTCATTTCATCCCCCAATTGTGACTCTTCTCAGAATAGCATTGGGCATGAGGATGATGGTTGGACCACAGTTGGCATCGTCATCATTGTTGTGGTCTGCTGTGTTGTGGGCACTTCTTTGATCTGGGTCATTGTTATTTACCACATGAGAAGGAAAGATGAAGACTACAGTATCACAAACACAGGTAGGTGGCACCCAGATGACACGTGACATGCCCATAGGAATGCAGGATTTAGTAGAACGTAAAAAAAGCTGGACCACTGCTATTGGTTACTTGATAAGAGATGTTAGGAAGTTTTTCTGACAAAATATCTAGCTTCCTTGAGATAATAGAACCTATTTGGGGAAATAGTTTTAAGAATTTGTATATACTGTATATACTTCCCCCTAAATTACCTCTTAGAATTATATTACAGGTATATTTTCTTGGTTTTGTTCTTTTGTTGTTTGTTTTTTTGAGACAAAGTTTCTTTATGTACCCCTGGCACATTGTTCTGTAGATGAAGTTGGCCTTAAAGTCAGAGATCACCAGCCTCTGCCTCCAAAGTGCTGGGGTTAAAGGTTTGTGCCATTATGCCCAGCTTATGTGGATAGCCCTGGATAGCCCTGGATAGCCTGGAACTCAGAAACCGGCGTCCTCTACTTCTACCTCTTTGTGCTGGGATTACAGGCTCAGTCAGCCATGCCTAGCTGGGTTGTGCTGTGCTGTATTTTTTTTTTTTTTTTTTGAACCTTCTTTCTTTAGAGCCTAAGTTCATTTCTACCAGTTTTACTGTAGAGTCAAACCCTTGTGAGTCAAACCTCATCCTGGGATCAGCAAGAGAAGGAGTCCATGTAGAGAGATTGTGAAAATGTAGCTCTAGATAGGATTTTCTTTTTTTTTTTTTTTCTTTTTTTTCCGGAGCTGGGGACCGAACCCAGGGCCTTGCGCTCACTAGGCAAGCGCTCTACCGCTGAGCTAAATCCCCAACCCCTAGATAGGATTTTCATATTTGGGTTTTTTTCTTTTTCTTTTGGTAACCCCCTCACCTTCAACCCTTTGCTAGTGATTCTGGGGACTGAACCCACAGCATATACATGTTAGGCAAATACTTTACCACTCTGTTGTATCTGCAGAGTAAGTAATACTTCTAAAGTGAAACCTTAAGAGGAACTTTAATTTAAAAATAATATGCTAAGAGAAGTATGAAGAACTGTTGGGGTTCCAAGTCCACACCATTTTCCAGGCCAGCGTCAGAGTGGAACACATTATAAAATTGTCTTCTGTGTATTGACTTCGACTGCCTGAGTTTGAGAGTTACAGATGTCTCTTTACAGAGGAGCTTAATTTGCCTGCAGACATTCCCAGCTATTTGTCTTCCCAAGGAACATTGTCTGAACCGCAGGAAGGCTACAGCAACTCTGAGGCAGGCAGTCATCAGCAGCTTATGCCCCCTGCCAGCGGATACACACACAAAGGCACCGACGGTAGGCACTTTGCTGTTTATAGTTACAATTCCAGCCTGTTTTATTAGGTTTATTGTTCAGTGTATAGTTTCCCCATTAGCCTCAAGCAATATTTTAGGATAAAACACTCAGTACATTTAACTTTGTGTAAAATGGAATGAAAATTGACTATAAAGTCTTAACCAAAGCAGGCCATCTAATAGAAAGAAACATATTACCGTTAAACAGGGATGAAGGACACACCCGAGGCTCCTGGATCTCTCTTAGGACCAGAAGAGATGTTCTAGAAACTCATTTCAGGAGTGTTCCTTTAGAGACAATCATACTTCAGATAACAACCAGAGGCATTTGGTTCTCCTGCTGACAGGCAGATACTTAGTAAGGTTTAAAGGGCAGGATGACTTTCAGCCTGTAATGGAGAACTTCAGAGGGCTAAAAAATGTCCCCTGATAAAGTGATTAGGACATCCTTCTCTCTTCACACCCTCACTTCTGTAGAAAGTGACAGGCACAGGGAAGTGGATTTGACTAAGGATAGTTTGAACAGCTACTATTGCTTAACTTCTTGACTCATAAAAGTAGCATGGGCTCTCATATCATAGCAGTGCCTGCTTTGCTTTAGCTTGCTCAAGCCACACGTATGTCTCAGACAGAGGTCCAGGCCTGTCTTGATCCCTGGGTTGGAATTTAATCTCTCCGACCTAGGCAGAGATTTAACATTAGAATTCAAGCTAGAGTGTTTAGATTTGTGTTTCAGCTCTTCCTCCTGTCATAACTTTATCTGTAAAGTGGAGATGAAAATTATATCTACCTCATAGGGATAGCATGAGGAGTGAGGTAATTCACATAAAGACCTTGGAATTTCACCTGGTGTGTAAAGTAATTGGGCAGTAAATGTTAGAACTGTTAAAGAAAGTTGATCATTCCAAAACTCTTCCTTATCAGAAAGACCTTTGGGTTCTTTCCATGTTGATCTAGGTGGCACTGGTACCAGGGTGATCTGTTCGGATTGTTATGACAATGCCAACATCTACTCGAGGACCAGAGAGTACTGTCCGTACACCTACATTGCTGAGGAAGATGCTTTAGATCAGGCACTCTCCAGCCTCATGGTCCAGATGCCCAAGGAGACATTCTTGTCACATCCTCCCCAAGATGCTGCTAATCTGGAGAGTCTGATGCCATCAACAGAGAGAGAGTTGTCTGCCTTTCCCACCAACCATGAGAGGATGAGTGAGAACCTTCCCTTCTCACAGAGGAGCAGTGGTAATGAGTGCTTTTGTTCTGTTTTGAGCTTTTGGTTTCACTTTCCCCTGATGTGCCCTTCTGATGCACCAGCTCTTGTAACAGGAAATGAATTAGTATGCTAGAATAATTGCCATTAACTGGCGTCAACTAGAGGCCCTTACTTCTCTTTTCTCCCATCTCCATTTAAATAATAGAGATTTGGAGTGCTAAAAACAGAGCATGAGAAACCCAAACTGTTTGTTTGGTTGCTTCTCTGCCAGGCAAACACTCAGCATCACATCTCCCATGTCAGTAAAACAAAGCTCTTTCTGGACCATGACGGGAGCTATTCTCAAGCTGTTCCTCAACTGTCCCTTCCTTTCAGAGGAAAAACATCGGGGAATGACAGGACAAAAATTACAGGATCATAGAGGAAGGTAAGATAGGATTGTTTCCAGGGATGTTTCTGGCAGCAATAACCGATCTGACAGGAAACTGAAGATGTGCTCTGTAAGGGACCAGTTCTAAAGATTTTCCAAGAGGAAGAGGTTAGAAAGAGCACTGTGACTGAGTAGTCTCTCAGCTTAGTAATCAGTGTCATGAGGAACTAAGGCACAGTACATCTTTTAACCTGTGGGATGTCTTCATTTTGAATCTGGCTTTAAGGAGTCCTTGTCACTTAAATGAGAGTGCCTTGGGGGCATTATCCGTTCTGTGCCTAGGGTACTCTAATTAATTCTAGTCAGTATAGCTAGGGTTTATTAGCATGGCCTCGGGGTTGTTAGACATGCAGCTGTGTTCCCACCCAGTCTAAATCCAAATAGTCTGGTCCAAGGATTCTTCCTGTGCTTTGGGATTTTTGCAACAGTGTCATGCTCAAATGTAGCAGTGCTGAGGTAACAGGCAGATGCCGAGGTTATGGGCGTGTGGCTCGTGCTTATATTACATTTTGGGTTTGTTTTCTCTGTGTCTTGTTTGGATGCATGTGCTGCAGGAGCGTTCATGTGCATGCAGGCACGTGCATGGGGAGACTAACAGAGAGAGTCTAGAGTCGTTCTCTACTGCTTCTCACCCTGTTTGTTGAGCACCGTCATTTCATAAATTTAAGGTTGCTGTTTCAGCTAGGCTGACAGCCCAGCAAGCTTCTGGGATCCTCTTGTCCCTGCTCCTCAGTGCTGGAGTTACAGTCATACATGACCATGCCTGGGTTTCATGAGTGCTAGGAATTAGAACTCAGGTCTTCTTGCTTTCACAACAAGCCCTCTTATCTACAGAGCCATATCCTCAGCCCCCACACGCATATTAAATATTGAGAGATCATGCCCTAGCTTATTTTGCTTTCGTTTGTGGGATCTTGTTTCCAGAATGTTAAACTAGCTTTTCCTAAAATACAGCTTGTATGTGTGCGTGTGTGCGTGTGTGCGTGTGTGCATGTGCATGTGCGTGTGCATGTGTGTGTTCTTCTGCCTCTATCTTCTCAGTGCTTTGCCTACACCTGAACCCAGGTTCAGTTCCCAGCACCCAGCTCACAAACATCTGAAGCTACAGTTCTAGGAGATCTAATGCCCTCTTCTGATCTCTACAAGCACCAGACTGTGTGGTGCACAGACACACTGGCAAAACATCCATACACATAACACATTTAAAAATGTATTTAAAGAAGTCACAGCTCCACTGAAACAATGAATACTGTCTATGTGTTGTGAAACTGTCATTATAATGTCTTCTTAATTCCTTTTCCATGAGTCTAGAATTTTGTGCTCTTATTTTTATCTTAGTTATGATTTCTATTGCTGTGATGAATCACCATGACCAAAACAACTTGGGGAGGAAAGGGTTTACTCTGCTTATAGTTTTGTATAACAGTTCACCATCAAAAGCAGGGAAGGCAAGAACTCAGGTAGGGCAGGGACCTGAAGCCAGGAGCTACTGTACAGGCTGTGGAGGATGCTACTTACTGGCTTGCTCCTCATGGCTTGCTCAGCCTGCTTTTTTATAGAACCCAAGACCATCTGTCCAGGGATAGCCCCACCCACAATGCTCTGGCCCTCCCCTATCAATTAATACTTAAGAAAGTGCTATACAGACTTGCTTATAGTCCAGTCTTTTTTTTTTTTTAAATAACCAAACTTTTTATTTGTTCTTTCAAAGTTTCACATCCTACATCCCAGTCCCACTTATCTCTCCATCCCCTCATATCTCTGTCCTTCACCCTGCAACCTCCCCCTGAGAATAAAACACACTCCCACAAAACAAAAACAAAGCATAGAAACATCTCATTGTGGAAGCTATAAAAGGATGTCACAGGGTGTCCCACAGTATATCTCTCTGTCCACACATCTTCACTTGCGAACGTTCATGGCAATGAGCAGTGGTATGGTTTGAGATCTCTCTCTTCGGTGACACCATCAGTATTCGATCCTCACTGGATCTCTTCCTGGTTATTACCCTGTATCATGAAGATCCCAGAGCTTTGGATCTGCAGGACTGACTCTTTCATATGCTTCAGCAGTTCACAGATGGATTAGATTTTGAGGTAGACCAGCTCAGAGGCCTGGATCTGGGCCTGGGCGGTTGCTGAGTTGGTGAGTCTGCCACCTCAGGCAGGGTCTGCTCTCCTGTTCTCATGCTCGGGGCCAGCTCACCCACACCCACACCCACACCTCCAGAGCCAGCTCCACTGTGCTGCCCAGGCAAAGCATGGGGCCCACACTTCCAAACTGCTGTAGCTGTGAGGTACCCGGTCAGCTCGCCCACTCTTGCACACTTGGGGCTGGCTCACCAATGCCTTTGCCATCAGGGCCAGCTCCACTGTGTTGCCCAGGCATGGTACAGGGCCCACTCTTCTGAGTGCTATGGCCAGTGAGGAGACAGGGCTAGCTTTTCTACTCTCATGTGCTTGGGACCAACTTTTCCAACTACTGCAGTTGACAAGGGGTGAGGGGACCACCAGGACCAGTTCTACTGTGCTGTTCAGGCAAGGTGGAGTACCAGGGCCAGCTGCTGCAGGTGGTGAAGGGGAAGGTGCTGGAGGTGGTGGGGGAAGGTGCTGGAGGTGGTGGGGGAAGGTGCTGGAGGTGGTGGGGGAAGGTGCTGGAGGTGGCCAGCCTTTCTGTGCTTTGAGTCTGTTCTCCCTGTGCTGCAGCTGGTGAGGCAGTTACAGCCTAATCTCATCAACACATTTTCTTAATTGAGATCCCTTCTGATAACTTCAGCCTGTGTCAAGTTGACATGAAAAACAGCCAGCACAGTTCTTTGCAGAGAGAAGGTGTTAAAATGACAGGTGAAAAGGAGCAGCATGACTTCGGAAATTAGCTTGTTAGGCTTGTTGACCATGAAGGTCTGGTGGTTTATGCTTTCAGTTTTTATTTTGTTGTTGTTTTTATGTTGGCATTGTGATCTACGTGTCTTTATCAAGGACGTTGGCATCTGAATTTCTTTTGAGGATTGGATTAAAAGGATTCCAGGGGCTGGAGAGATGGCTGAGGGGTAAAGGGCATTTGTGCTTTTACAGAGAACCTGGGTTTGATTCCCACCAGCCACATGGCAGCTCACAACCATCTGTAACTCCAGTTCCAGGAGATCCAATGCCCTTTGCTGGCCTCTTCAGCCACCAGACACACATGCAATAAATACATAGACATACTTGCAGGCGCAACACCCATTCACATCTGGGGAAAAAGTATATCAGGCTCTAGGCAATTAATCTTGAAATTCCAACTATCACTGATGATATTTCTTGTCTTATTCTCATTCTCAGAAATATTCCAGCGGCCTCTGTGGAACATGAACAGAGAACTGGGCCTACTTCCCTTCCCTCAGCAGCCTGTCCTTGAGTCACCACAGCTGGCAGAGAGGGATCCAAATTGTTCTTCACCTGTGTCTTGCCACAGGTTACATGACCATGCTTTTGATTTTAGTAGGACTCGGAACATTCAAGATGGTACTGAAGGCACATGAAGCCCATCCAGGAGGAAGTCTGAGCAAAGACTCAAGCTAGTTAATTTGCTACCTCAGAATTGAGAAGAAAAGTCAGCATTTGCATTTCTCTTTGCTTCGAGTTACATCTGACCACGTCAGAATAGCCCTGATGTTTGTTTGGGCTTACACCTGGCAAAGAGAGGGTAGTGGCTGACAGAAGTGTACCACAGAAGTGTGTACCACGTTGAAAGTACACAGTCCTGGCAGAAGACGAAATGGGCAGGTGTCCTTCCTGATCCCCATAGGGATGTGCCCAGGGGCTCACTACCTGTCATGAAGAGTCATTGCTGCTTAGCCTACTGGATTGTTCCAGTCCTCGGAATGGTCCCAAGAAAGCGTCTCTACTTTGGTAATTCTACTTTGCCTTCCAAGCAAGGAGCAGAGATATATATCTTCTGAGCTTTCATAAGTATAACAAGTGGTGTTGAGCAGAGAAGAGCGGCTGAGGCTTTGACATTCAAGGTCTTCAGCTAGAATCCCAAGTTTCACCAACTGGTAGTACCAGATCAAAGACTTTTGTATTCTTGTGGGTTTTGTGTGAGTTGTGTGTGTGTGTGTGTGTGTGTGTGTGTGTGTGTGTGTTGAGGGTTTGTTTTGTCTATAACTGGGGATGTCATTGTAAATATACATGCATTTATAAATAATTTTTCTACTCATTGTTCTTGTGTGTTGGATACAGTGTAAATATTTTTGATATACCCAAATTATATATAATGTCTGTCTGGTTACTGTAGGGGCAGCAGCTTCTCAAGATCACAGATTTTACATAACTTAGTGTAGTGAGGTCTGCAAACTCTGTGTAAAGTTCTAAAACTGTGTTACCAGGTGTATGTGTAGAGGCAGAGCACTTAGTGACTGTGCTCATAGACTCAGTCTTGTATAATTAACTGCTTGCTCCATGCCTGAAGTTCTGTGCATCTCGTACTTGCCATCCCTTTGTAAGTTCCAGGTGACAGTCTTGTTCTAGCATAAACGTCTTGCTCTTCCAGAGCCCAGCAGTATTGTCACAGCCCTGTGAGCATAGAGATGACTTATTCTGGGACTGTCTTCTTTTAGCAAAATACTTGGTTGACAAGGAAACCAAAGATTGTTCCTTTTTGTGTTTACTCTGTCTTTATCTCCTCCATGAATGTAGCATATTAGGAAGGGAAGTGTGCTCTTGGGAGCAGATCACACAGAAGTTCCTGTACTCTGTAGATTTAGTGTGGGTCTTTCTTTATACAAGTATTGTTTAAGCTAAACAGCCTTTTGAATTTCTGATAGCAAAAAGCTTTATGTAAACAAAGAATGTTAACCCTAATGAAATGTCATGTGCTTTCAGTCTGTCCTCTGAGTATGATACCAGCTTACTGCTTGAAGGCGCTCAACTTTTAAAGATGTCTATTTATAAGTAACTGTATATATCTAGAGTTCAAAACTCACAGGTTCTTAGCTTTTTGTCAGAAAGTTCAGATGAATTTCTGACATTTTTTTCCCATGCTTTTTTTCAAACCTAAATTTTCTTCCTCAGAAAGCAGCACTGTTCGCTTTTTAAACGTTCTCTTTTTATTTAAACTGTCATGTTTTCTTCATTTCCACTTTGAACAGTTAAAATCTATAGTCTTCTCATCTGTTTAGACTATATGCTTTCCTCCTTTTAGGCTGTGCTCCAGTGTTTTACTGGTCTAACTAGGAATTAAGGGCCTGCCCCCTTGGCACTGCCCTCGGTAGCTGTGTGTCTGATTTTCACTGATGGGAAGAGATAGCCACTCTCCAGGAACCAGAGAGGATTGTGCCACTTCAGTAAAGAGCTGCCTTTGTGAACTGTTAGCCAGATCAAGGGTGATGCTGCTTGCTCTAACTTGAGCTGTATTTATTTTGCCAATACAAGACTTAACGGTTTAAGACATGCTCAGGGGAGGAAAACATTCTGCTTCTAAACAGTGTCCATAAACAGAACTCAGTCTGAATTGGAAAGTCATCTCTCGTCGTGAAGATGCTGCTCAGAGGAGGCTCCGGATGGAGGTGAACAGCAGCTGGCCATCCCTCTCCTGTGCTCAGAGTTCTGTGCTCTCACAGAGAGTCCAGGGTGGTCAGGGTAGAAAGCAGCCCCTGACCTGGTCCTCTAGAAATACTTTATCCTGCAGCGGCCGGGCTGCTGAGGACTCAGTTTGCTCTCCTGAGGAGGGCAAAATGCTGACCTGTACTCCCAGTCCCTGGTTTCCTTCAGTAGGAACCCCTTACAGATGAGAAGGGCCTGCCCCTGCTCCTAAAACAAGAGCAGATTCTTACCCAGAGAACTTGGTTACATAAACGACCAAGTAATCTCTAACCTCCTAGCCATAGGACTAGTGTCTGCTTAGTTAACAAAGGAATCTTCTCTGAAAGAACAAAAACAAAACAAAACCAACCCTGTACTTTTGTTACAAATGTCATTGACAAAAAAATATGTTAAATATATGTTGTATTATAAGTCTTTACTCTTGATTTGATTTTTTTTTTTTTTTAGCACCCATTGGCCTTGAACTCTCATTCTCTTATCTTTGTCCCAAATGTGGAGACTAGATATTTCTCACTTGATTAGTTTTTATTCTTGCCTATGGAGCCAACTGGAAGTGGGATTGGCCTTACAGTGTTCAGTTTTGTTTTATCCAAGTGTGTAAGGATGGCCTTTGTCATGACTGGATATTCACCGACACACAGGTAAGCGTGACTGTTTGCCCCAGTGCTGGGATTGAGCCGACAGGTTCCTGAACGCCTGGTGCGTGTTCTCCCCTCAGCTCAGGCTCCGTGTTTGCTTTCTTTAGGTGAGAACACATCCATCTTTGGGCCTTTCCCCACTACTTCTGGCAGCCTTGGGGATTAAATCTAAACTTCCTGCACACCTCTGAGCTGCAGCCTCGGCTGAAGTGTTGTGTGCTGCACATTAATGGGTGGTTATAAAACAGTGGGGCCATGAGTAGTTGAGCTGTTTTCTCTTCAGTCTCTTTCCCAGTCCAGTCTGGAGGTGTGCTCCCACCTACTTCAGCTTTTTGTTTGGAGCATGGTTAAATATATGGAAGTTAGTCTAGATTTTCTTTTCTCTCACTCTTTTTTGGGCATCTGTCTGGTTCACTGACAGAAGTACCGAGTCTCTGAGGTAAGGATGTGTTAGGAACTACACTCAGAACATCTGAGGATGCAGGAGTCACTTGGAGGTTTGTGAGGGGGGAGGGGAAGAGAGGTTGTTGTATGATGATGTCCTAGGAATTAAAGCCAAGCGCTCTCAAGGTAGGTGTGCTGTGAGGTAAGGTTTAGTCCTCTCCCTCCAGGCTGCCATTGTTTCCTGGAAGTCCTGATAAGCAGGGTGAAGAGCAGCTTGACCTGTCTGCGCCTGTTGGATGTGAAGTGATCTTGTAGCAACTGTAACTGTTTTCAGAGAGGAGCTGATCTTCAGGCGGCCAAGTGCCCTTGAAGTATATCACCTGGTGACTGGAGATGGCCTCTTCACCCGAGTGACTTACACTCCCTGCTGCCCTCTCTTCTCTTGCCCATTAGAGGGTGTCAGGCTGAGCAGCCCTGGGGTAAGGTGTCTCTAAAGAGAAATACAAGTCAAGTTGCTCAGTGTGGCTGCTTCCTGGTATCCTTTATATTTTCTCACGTAAGAATGTATATTTTATAGAGCATGTGTTCGTCCTGTCTACTGTAATGTCAATAAAGCTAAGACATTGTGATTCTCTGGTCTTCTCTTACCTGAAGTATAGGAATGAATGGTGTATTTTGGGCCCTTTAAGGTAGTTAAGATGAGGTGCCTGCTTTTCTCTAGCTTTCACCAAGTCCTAATTTCTGAGCCTGATGCTGGCAGTCTCCTGGAGTGGAGCCGTGCTGGGGGTTGGGGTGGGGGTGGGGGCACTGTATGCTCTCCTGCTTGTCCTTCCTGAGGTCCCCTGTGGTGCTAGGTACTGGGAGACAAATGGACTCAAGAGTCATGAAAGTGTTCTTTGCAGGGGGGGGAACTGGAGAGCAGTATTTCCTAGTTTGGTTTGGTTAACATGTTATTTGAGGAATGTCAATAGTCTGTATATTTGCTGCTCTACCACCTCAGGGGTTTGGTCTCTTTTGGGGTGTCAGCTCTTTGAAGACTAGGCTTGTCACATTGATGTCATTGTGTACATCTGCCACACTCTGGGAAGTACTCACCTGAATCTCCCAGCAGTCTGGGGTATAGCTCAGGCAGACAGCTTTAATCTGCATTATGTAGTGGGAGAAACTGCCTCACTGAAGCCGTGTACCTAGTGGCAAGAAACTATTAAGCAGCAAAGCTAGGATTTGAGTCCAGGCTCTGACTCATACAGGGGTTGTCTGTGAGGATGCCTTCTAGGTCTGAGTTCCATGACTTGGCTGCAATCTAGGGAAGCACTCTGGTGAAGCCACTAGTCATGCCCAGGGTGAAAGTGTGAACTAGAAGATTCACGATTTTTTACTAAGGTCTGATGGAAAAATAACTATCATTTTGTTCTCTTGTAAGATAGACTGCAAAGCCACATCCACCACCATGGTTTCATTCCTTTTTCTTTTTGGAGTAGAATATGGTAGGGCCTTCTAGCAACATCCTGCTGTTATAAAAATACCTGTTACACCAAAAGGTACTTCAGAATGTGGAACCTCGTACTGAACTGTCCATTCAGCACGCTTACTTGCTATGGACCGTGAGCAAACGTTGAAAAAAGAAAAGAAAAAGATAAAGTACAGGCTGGGTTCGCTGGTACATGTCGGGAATCCCAGTACTTGACACCCTATCTCAACAAACAGAACAAAAACACACAAAAGCGAGTTTGAGTCTCAGCACCTGTGTAAAAGCCCTGCTTGGTGCTGTGCTTTACAGGCTCGCTCTGCGGAGGTGGGGTGGAGGCAGGTGGAGGCCAGCCAGGAAGGTCCAGGTTAGTGAGAGACCCTGTTAAAGGAGTTAAAAGGACTACTCTCAGGGAACAGGGAACGGCATCCATGGTTATCTTCTGGCCTCTGCACACAAGAAGGTGCACACACACATGAAGGTGCACACACACAAAAAGACAGGGCAGGTGTAAGGTAGGTATTCTTGCCAGTTTATGAACATTTCTGACTTTTGCTCAGTCTCTACCCCCCATCCCCCGTGTGCGTGTGTATGTGTGTGTGTGTAATATTTTTTATGGACAAGTAACAAGTACAGTGTATGACCTTCTGAATTCCTGCCTCTCTGACTGACTGTCAGTGCCACTGGGGTCACTGGGGGCTTGGTAGTACTCATAGCTCAGGGTTCCTTTTAGCCCCGTGATATGGAATATTGGGAACTTGAAAACCACCCCTGGCAAGAAGCAGCAACTGAAAGGACAGACCTTGCTGCTCAGCACCCTCCCTGTGTGCTGGCTCCTTATCCGATGGGTGCAGCTTTGCTTCCCACACCTGCTGTGTTTCTAGCCAGTGCTCTCTGGGATGGGAAGTCTATAGTTTGTTACCAGGGAAATTTTGTCACAAGGTAGCTTAAGGGAAAAGAAATACATAGGTCTTCAAAGGAAGGAGATTGCCAACATGGGTGTCATGTGGCTTGTGGTAGTGCTGAACAAGGCTGTTGGAGCTGTTGAACTTGCCCCCTCTGCTGCATTGTTCAGCTGGTGTTTCTTGACAGCTCAGATTTGGAGCTGGAGAGATGACGAAGAGGTTAAGAGCACTTGGTGTTCTTGTAGAGGACCTGGGTTTGATTCCCAGTACCTACATTAGGCAGCTCAAGATAGCTTATAACTCCAGTTCCGGGGGTCTGGTATCTGTAGGTACCATACACGTGTGTGGTGCACATAAATGTGTGTGTGTGTGTCCAAGCGTGTGTTTTCAACTAGCATTCTCTGGAAGAGCAAGTATTCTTAACTGCTGAGCCACCTCTCCAGCCTAAATGAACAGATCTTTAAAACAGGAAATTTCAGATGTTTTTTCAGCATCCATTTAGTTCTCAGATTGCAGTCTTATTTGTCAAGGCAAACATGAAGAATTACTCAACAATTACTGATGGGAGGAAGTGTTAAAATCAATAGCAAATACATTGTACTCACTCCTTCCAGATAGTGTTAGGCACACAGTGTTGTACCATACAGCTACCCACTGGAGAGAGGTATTCTCTGTACTTTATAGATGATGGAGTTTGTGCATCATACCAGCAAACAAAGCACTTGGAAGGCACATGCCACAGTTCTGTTGAGTTTGAAGCCAGCCTGGGCTCCACAGACCTTGTCTTAAAGAAACAGGCAGAACAAATCCGCAGAACGAGCGAGGAGTAGAACCAGGAGTTGCAGAGGGTCTTAAAGTGCAAGTTACTATGTTAAGGGAAAATGTGAGCCTTTGGAAGGAAAGCCTTTGCTTTTTCTTTTAGTCTTTAGTAACAAGTAGAAATGTTGATGTCATATTCCCCAGGACCTCAGATTATATAGTCCTATTTCAAGGTAGCCCTTCAAAGATATGATTAAGGTAAAATGACGTCTTTAAAGAGCAGGACCTAACTTGACTGGGGTGCTAAGAAAGAAGAACACGTCAGACACAGGAGCCAGACAGAAGGGCAGAAATGAACTAGCTAAGAAGGCTCTGTGTAGACCAGAACCCTTAGAAACCAGGCCTTCCCACTCCTCAATTCCATAACTATAAAAGACAAGCTCTTTTAAAGGTTGCCTTTTATTTATGTGTATGCATATCAGTGCCCAAATAGGCCAGAATAGGGCATTGGGTTTCTTGGACCCGGGGCCACCTGCTGTGGGTGCTGGGAGCTGAACTTGGAGCCTCTGGAAGAGGACTACTTGCTCTTAGCTTCTGAGCCATCTCTTCAGCCCACTCAGAAACATTCCCTACCCAGTCTGCAGCCCTAACAGACACAGTCTTCCTACATCCCAACAACTCAGCCAGGCTGGGCAGATTCCTTTTTCTTAAGTAAGCAGTTAATTCCAAATTATGTGATTTGCCTAAGGTGATGTGCTCCAATGCCCCTTTCTATTGAAAGATACTGGATTCTAACCAGAATTTTGTTTCTTCCTTCATTCCTCTCTCCTATCTTTTCTTTTTTTAAACATGGGGTCTCATGTAGTCTAGGCCAGCTTCAAACTCACTGTGTAGCACAGTGTGATCTTCCTACTCCACCTCCTGAGTAGGCAGATGCCACTATGTTCAGTTTTGTTTTGTCTTCAAACAGAGTCTCTATTATGTAGCTCTGGCTGTCCTGGAATTCACTAAGTAGACCAGGCTGGTCCATCTGCCTCTGCCTCTGCCTCTGGAATGCTGAGATTAAAGTCATGTACCACCATAACCAGCTGTTAATTTTTGGTTATTTCTAATCTCAATCTCTTCTCTTCTCTTCTCTTCTCTTCTCTTCTCTTCTCTTCTCTTCTCTTCTCTTCTCTCTCTCTCTCTCTCTCTCTCTCTCTCTCTCTCTGTGTGTGTAGTGAGGAGAGAATGTAGATATGGGTATATGTGCTATGGTGTGTATGTGGCAGTCAGGACAGCCTTGTCAGTCTCCACTTTCTACCTTGTTGAGATGGGGTGTCTTGCTTTTCCACTGTACAGGCTGAGCTCCTGAGAGGGAATTCCCCTGCTTCCCATCTCCCTGTAGGAATGCTGGGATGACAGAGGCATCATTGGTTTCAGTAGGTTCTAGGGAATCAAACTCAGTTCCTCACACTTTGCTGAGCTGTGTCTCCTGCCCCTCCAGTTCATTATAGGCTGAAATGCATCATGGAGGCTCAACATTTTTAGATTTTCTGAGGAGAAAAGAAACTAAGAAACTAAGCAGATGAGCACACTGGCTTGTGTGCTGCTGTCCTGACGCACCCCAGGGATCACAAGTGTAGGAAACTGAAGCCAGCAAGCAGCAAACCAGCCACAGAAACGAGTGAGTCTGGGACCGAAGAATGGGTACTGGAGCATTCAAGAATAAGTGTTCATTTAGACAAGGTCTCACCACGTAGCTCTGGTTGGCCTGGAATTTGCTATGTAGATCAGGCTGCTAGAACTCAGATGTGCTTGACGCTGCCTCCCTGAGTTCTGAGATTATAGGTGTGCCCCACATGCCCAGCTTATGAGTACTTTTAAGCTATTTTATTCTTTTCCAAGGAGAAACCAGATGCAATAGAATCCCAAAACAGACTGACAGCAGGCCAGCTCTTGAGGTATGTGTGCAAGGTTGGGCTGTTGTTTAAAGGTCTATCTTTATTATTTTTAGTTATGTGTATATGTGTGTCTGCACATGCACATGTGAGTCAAAGGTCAGAGATCTCCCCCTGGAGCTGAAGTGAGTGACAGGCAGTTATAAGCCATCTGATACAGGTGCTGGGAACTGACCTTCAGGTCCTATGTAAGAGCAGACTGCTCTAAGATCAGAGTAGCTTCAGTTTATTTCTTTTCTAAATGCTCCATCAAAGCCAGTGTGAACTCCCTCAGTCTTGAAAGCAATGGACATGTGGCTGGTATTGGCAGTCGATACAGTAGCTTGAATTATTTATCCTCTGGAGCAAGCGAGAGAGATGAGCATAGGAGTATGTGTGCCAGGCCAGAAACAACAAGGGCAGGGAAGAATTACACTTCTCCTCCAACAGCGAATTGCTGCTGCCTGGATGTCCTTGTCTTTTATACTTGTCACGGACGGGGTGAGGGCTGGCTCAGGGACAACACAAGCTGCTCTTACTAAAATGGGACTTTTAAGGTGAAAATTCAAGCATGTGATGTTGAGAAAATTTGACTTTCGGAGAAACAAAATCATAATAGATTGCAGGTCTGGAGGGAAAGCCATGAATCATGTTGGCAGGCCTGCTGCCTTGTGGGCCCGTGCCACCAGCACCAGCCTTCTCTCACACCTCTCTTAGCCCTGAGTCACCTGCCTCATCTGCCAAGTGTACACTCCCCTGACATTGCCAGGAGCACAGCAGACGTCAGTACCCAGAGGTCAGGAGAAGTTCGCAAAGACCCCGCACCTCCAGCTCGGAATGTCTCCAGCTTTCTATCTTTGGCCAGCCTTAATTTAGGGAGGCCTCTCAGCTGGCTCTGCTTATTGCTTCCCTTGGTCCAGGAAAGAAAAACAACCAGTTGGTCACTTTCTTTAAAGTCCTCTCCTGTCTGAGTTGTACATGATGCAAGACTTGCTAGTGAAATGACTAACACGAGTGGTAGAAAAATTTAAGATCCGCCTAGATATTTTCTTTTTTTGGAGCTCCTGAAGGTAACGTATGGTTTTGTGAAAGCTCTGGTTAAGAGTACAGGCTTTCTTTCTTTCTCTACAACCCACAATGTGTCTGTCTTTACGCTTTCCCTACCCTTTTTTGATCCTCGGGAAGGGCATTTGGGCAAAGGTTTGATTCCAAAGGCTCCAATTTGCCATCCTTGATGGGAGTCCCAAGATAACATCCACTTGCTATGAGACAACCAGTAAGTACACAGAAGTCCTGCCCGGTCAGCTGGGCCCCGCATTTGCCACACGACTTCTAAAAGTAGCATCAGGCCCCAGTCCTACTTAGCAGTTGCAGAGGCTTAGGCCAGCCCCCTTAGTTTTGTGTACCTGTGTTCCTGATTTGCAGAACACAAATACGCATGTCTTACTTTCACTAGAGCGGGCTACATCAGCTAATGCAGTTAATAAATGAGTGCAGCATTCAGCACAGCCATCCGTACATTACAGGCTTTCAAAGCGGAGCGTCACCTTCTCTTTCCTCCCGTCTGGACCAGCTCTGGGTGGAGAATGGGGAAGGTTGGTTTTCTAGGGCTAGCCCTGGAGATTAGTGTTCCTTGTTGGATTTTGCTCGGAAACAAGAGACTTTGAAGAAATGAAGAGTGCATTGACCCGGGAGTCAGTGGGACTGGGATTCTGACTGGTTTTGCACACACCCACGTTCTGCGATCTTGGTAAGCTACTGACTGGAGAGCCTGGGCGGTACCCTTGACGCTGAAGAGGCATGCGCGCATCCTGACTTGGGGGCCCTTTCAGCTCTGGAGTCCTGTAGATCTCAAGCTCACCGATCCATTCCCAACATGGTCTCCAATGGGGTGTTGTCCCGTCCTCCCTCCTCCCCCCAGTTGTTTTCCAGTAATTCACAACTCTCTGGAAAGGCTCTTTTAAAGAACAATAATTACCATGCACATTCAGAATTTTAGAGAGGACAGAGATCTCTCAGCTGCTTAAATGAGGCTATGGGGAGTAAAGGGTTGAGACTTTTTGAGCCCTCTACAGAATGTAATGTGCGCTGAGACCATCAGTGGGCATTATTTCTGATCGAAGATTCTCTTTAGTCCAGACATTCCCCCGTGTCGTCCAGTGTCCATGATCGCATGCGAGCCCCTGCAGCGCTCCGTGGCGAACTGAATCGCTTCTCAGAATATTATCTTCAGTACTTAGCATCCTGGCTTCATGCCAAGAGGGGAAGTGGCATCTTGGAAGGCCACAAATGCTCTGGAGCCAGAATGCTTGAGTTCACATCATGGCTACTTGTATTTTAGGCAAATTACTCAATTTCTTTTAACCTCCGTTTTCTTTTCTGCAGGACAGAAATGATAATCCTCACTCTATAAGATCACCCCGAGCACCAGTGAACTCATTCCTACTAGGGAAGCAAATCCCTTGGCCTTTTATTTGCTTGTTTAATAGGATCTCACTAGGGGGTCCGGGCTGCCTTGGACACACAGTTTTCCCACCTCAGGCTTACAATCATGTGCTGTTGTACCCGAGCGCAGCTTTCGGAAGTCTAATTTGTGGGGAGGGGATGGATAAATGATGCCACTTTTTTGTGTTCTTCAGCCAACCAGTAGCGGGGACAGTTCTATCTTTAGTAAGTTCAAACATGATTCTTGCTTCCCCAAAACCTTCGAGGGCCATCCTGTTGGAACTGTTGGTATGAGGAGTGACAACAGCGGCTGCCTGTGAAGATGTGGGCACTGCACACTGCTGCTCCAACAACCAGAGCTTGCCTGTTCCATGTCTTATTCTCTAATTGTGCTTGAGAGGCCAATAAGCTGATCGGCAGCAAGCAAGTATAACGCTTTATGATTGAAAAGTGTAGGTCAAATACAAAGTTTGAGCACGGAGCCCTGTAGGTGGGCGCCATTACATTAGTCTTCAGTTGTCCTCTGGACTCTCTCTCCTGCCTTTTCTACCCCAGTCAGTCTCCCTCTGATTTCTTGTTGTATGTATCCCATGATCCTCTCTGGTTCCCCAGGGCTCTGTTGTATGTATCCCATGATCCTCTCTGGTTCCCAAGGGCTCTGTTGTATGTATCCCGTGATCCTCTCTGGTTCCCAAGGGCTCTGTTGTATGTATCCCATGATACTCTCTGGTTCCTAGTGCCCTTGAGATTATTTCCCCTTCTCATGATCCTCTTTCTGTTCTGTAACCTACAAACATATGTAGACATATGCATATATAGTTTACCATGAGGTTGCACACAGAGAAAACACTAGGTATTCATATTTCTGAAACTGGTTTACTTTGCTTAGCATTCTAGTTCCCTCCATTTTCTTGTAAACGTCATTTATGATTTCATTTTCCCTTGTCCCTGCATAAGATTCTATTTTGCATATGTATTTTTAAAACTAATTTTTGACAATTTGTACCTATATAATGAACTTTGATTACCTTCAGTTCCCCCATTACCTCCTGCTGGACCCCTTCTCAACTAAACCATCTTTTATTTCTGTGATGTGTGTGTGTGTGTGTGTGTGTGTGTGTGTGTGTGTGTCTGTGTGTGTGTGTGTGTGTGAAGGGGGTGGCCCACTATGTAAGCATGGTGGGGTTGTTTACTGGGGCATGGGCAACTTACTAGTGTCAACACCACTGAAGCAACTGTTGTCTACCAGTAGTCCCTTCCCCACCTGGGACAGATGTTGACAGTGTCCTGTGTTGTCCAGCTGTGAGGCTGCTGTGACTTCATGAGTGACTGGGTTACATCTGGAGGAAAGCTCCCCATAGCGCTCCTCCCCACCCTCCAGCTCCTGCATTCGTCCCACCTCTTCTTCCATGGTGTTCCCTGAGTCCTGGGGGAGAAGGAGAAGGAGGAGGAGGAGGAGGAGGAGGAGGAGGATACATACCTCTCACGCAGAGCTGAGCGCTCCTCGGTCAGCTGTTCTCAGCACTTCCACTAGTAATGCAGCTCTGCAGTAACCACTGTCCACACAAAAAGAGGCTTCTCTGACCAATGCTGACTGCGACACTGAATATTGGGCCAGTGGGATGGCTTAGCAGGTAAAGGAGCTTGCTGCCAAGCTTGATGACTTGAGTTCAATCCCCAGGGTCCACATGGTATGAAGAGAACTTAGTCACACAAGTTGTTCTCTGACTTTAATACACACATACACCTCCCTCCACATACAAATAGTAAAATGTAACAAGAAACCATAAATTCTTTAGAAACCAACAGAATAACACGTGCATTTAGCAAAACAACAGTGGCTCCCCTCCTAGTGCCCTGTGGCCTCTTCAGCTATGGGCTTTTTTTTTTTTTCTTTTCTTTTTTCGAGCTGGGGACTGAACCCAGGGCCTTGTGCTTGCTAGGCAAGTGCTCTACCACTGAGCTAAATCCCCAACCCCCAGCTATGGGCTTTTGACTAGGTCTAAATTCCTTTTGATGGAACAGATCCAAACCTGTAAGTTGTCAGTTACTGGACATTGGCCATGCCACCATTACACCAGGGGCCACTTTAGTTTTTCACTGTAGTTGTTTAACACAAAGGAGACTGAGCTGGGTAAGACTGTTGGTGACTACATTCTATTAATCTATTGATACACATCTAGTTCAGTTCTATTTCTCGGCTTCTATGAATAGTACATCAGTAAATGTGGATGGGAAGTTATCTTTGTGGTGTGTTGTTGACTTAGAATCCTAGTATGTACTCAAGATTAGTGTAATTGGGTCAAGTGTAGTTCTAGTTTCAGTTTTCTTCTGATATTAAAAAATATTTTTATATTGATGGGTAGTAGCTGTCTGAATGCATACACCATATGCACATGCCTGGTGTCTATGGAGGTCAGAAGAGGATGCGGGATCCCCTAAAATTGGAGTTAGATGGTTACGAGCCACCATGTGGCTTCTTCTGCAAGAGCAGCGAGCGTCTTAACTGGTGAAGCATCTGTCCATGCTCACTTCCACAGTGGCAGGCTTACCAGCAGTGTACACGGAACATGCACGTGTACACTGCTGATTTCTCCACACTCGTGCCAGGATTGTCCTTTGTCTTTATGGTGAGAGCCATTCTGGCTTGCATTTCCCCCAGTAAGGATGCCGAACTTACTCAAATGCTCACTGCCTACCTGTATGCCTTCTCTGAGAATTGTCTGCCCGGTCCATTAGCTTGTTTTCTGCTGGACCACTTGTTTCCCTGGTGTCTAACTTGTCCAGTTCTGTGTATATAAAGATGTGTAGCAGGCGAAGATTTCCTGTCCATTCTCTAGGCACTGGCACTTGTTTTCTTTGTGGAACAGGAGCGTCTTAATTTCTTGTGGTTCCAGTTGTCAGTTGTTGGCCCGATTTGCTGTGCAGTGCAGCACTGTTCAGAGAGTTTCCTCCATGCCTGTGTCTTGGAAGTGTTTTCCCCCAGCACTTTCAAAGTTTCAGGCCTGGCTCTAAGATTCACTTTGAGTTGATTTTTCGCAGGGTTAGAGATAGGGGTCTTAGTCTTTCCTTTCCTTGTGGAAACCATTTTCTCAGCACCAGTGTTTAGAGGGTCTCTTTCCTCCAGGGTATGTTTTTGACACCTTTGTCAAAAGATAGATAACTAGAGTGTCGTAGGGCGACCTCTCTTTGATCTCCTTGATTGACAGACCCATTTTTGAGCAAGTACCACACTGTTTTTTGTTACCATGACGTTGCAATAGGATTTGAGATGGGCTATTTCTGATTCCGCCAGCATTTTCCTCTTTCTGACAAGGATTGCTTGAGATATCAGGGTCTTTTGTCCTTGTAGCTAAACTGCTGACCTACCAAAAGAGTAAGAACAAAACTCTGAAAACGAAATATCTCTATCTCTCTCTCTCTCTCTCTCTCTCTCTCTCTCTCTCTCTCTCTCTCTTGATCGCTCGTTTTGTTTGCTTGGTTACTTGCTTCCTTACCAAAAAAACCAAAACAACAAAGAAAGCAAAACTAAACCTTTCTCGGTTCGGGAGCCCGTCTCCTTTTCTTTATATTGGACATTCCCTATTTCCTGGGTCCCTTTAGCTTAGAATTTCTTCAGAATAAAATAACTTGGAGCTCATTTTAAGCAATCATCTTTGTATGTCCATCCAGCTACTTGTTAACAAATAGTCCAGGGTGTGAGTTCATGCCCAGGGCCGGGCAGCTGATTCAAAAAGCTCTGCCGAACCCCGGCTCTCCTGAGAAGGGACCACCGCACAGCAAAACTCTACACAAGTTAGTGGAACCTGACTAACTTGCAGTAGGGGGACAAAGAGGTTGGAGTCTGAGATGCAAGGCGAACTGCAGTTTTCTCCTTACGTGTGCTCTTCGGATCCAGATATTAGAATGTAAAGGCAGTTACAAGATCACTGTCATCCTAAGTCGTGGAGAAATCCTGTCTTTTTAAGAGGCCTCATCATTCAACCCTTGAATATCCCATCAGCAACAGCAAAAGAGCAGGCGAAAAAACCGTTGAGGTTCTTTCAAAAGGTGCCTTTTTGTTCCAAGGCATCTCTTTTTTCCCTATGTGGAGGCTAATTTTAAGAAAGTCTACTACACAACGGTTTGAACGAGAACTGGCCTCCAGGTGGCGCTTCAGCACAGAGAAAGGAGGCAGAGGGCGCTACCCAGGCCACCATTGCTCAGGGATGCCCTTACATAAGGGGATTCACGGGAAATCCGGCTTCTCTGGTTGCACAATGGAGGAGAGGCCTAGCCTTTGTCATGGCTCAGACTCTAACTCAAAATCTGTCCGGGGCGGTGCAGGGCTCGAAAGTTCTAGGCCTCTGCCAGGATGAAGTCCAGGGCAGCTTGGCCTGAGGGAGAGGCCAGAGCTCCAGGCTTTGTCCTCCGAGGTTGGACTCCATGCTCTGGGCTCCCAGCCCAGGATGAGATCGCATCTTGGCCCTCAGAGGTCTCAAGACAATACGTTCTGATCCAAGGCTGTAGAGCCCTCTTCTTTGCTTCTCCCTCTCCCTCCTCCCTCTCCCTCCTCCCCTCCTCCTCTCTCCACACCCCATTCTCACCTTATGCTTTTTACAAATCAATTTCCCAGTGTGATCTCATTTGCAGCTCCTACTCCCAGGGTGGAGGGGCAGGTTGGGGCCATCCCTGTACTCTAAGTCTTGAGAAGGTCCCTTCCGGTGCCTGTCACCACTAGCAAATACTGAGCAGCTTGGGCAAACATTGAATTCAACTTGGTGGTTTGAGAGCTTGGCACTGAGGAGTGCTCGAAACTATTTCCAGCATGAAGAAATATTTACAGACGAGAAGCTGGTTGGAGGAACAGTGGGTTCGCAGACTGTTATTCTAGAGGTCAGGGCCTCAGATTCTAGAACCACCCACAAGGCTGCACGAGGCACTAGTTACAGCAGTTGCAGTTAACTTCTGCAGGCAGACGAACAGTGTGCAGAAACCCTGGGACCCTGTCTCGGTGCCTGGCAGACACCATAAACCATCTCCAGGTTAGGCCCTGAAGTACCTGTCTGTAAGGGGACATGTGACAATATGGACGAAACCGAATGAGTGGTGGTTGAGGTCTCGTTTTAAGCACGGGGTAGAGAGGGTCAATGACTCTACTTATCAAAAGCCTTCTGTCACACTGAGAATGCCCTGGAGTGGGAGTGTCCTTGTAGCTGTTACCTGTCCTGGTCTCATTGGATCACAGGCCCGCTCTGTCTTTGGGTTTTGTTTGAACGTGCACGTTTCAGGTTTTCTGGGACTTGAGGCAGACTAACTGGGTTCCAGCCCCAGCTCTGTCTTTCACTTGCTGGCTGGTGTTGCAGGGGTCATTTTGCCTCTTTATGCCTGCTTCTCATCTGTTTGAGTGGTGATATGATAATAAGTATATTAACTAAAATTTCAGGAGCTAACACACAGAAAAACATATGTGTGCATGTGTGTGTGCATGTGTGTGTTCATGTGTGCGTGCACTCACACATGCTTTACCACTGAGTCCCCTGCCCCATGCCTCAGCTGTCTTTCCATAGTTATCCTGTACTTGAGAACTGGTTCGACTCACCCAGGGGTGGGGTGGGGGCCTCATCAAAATTGAGTAAGATTTCCTCAGATCAGCTGCCAGACTCTCGCCTTTCTCCCATTCAGTTACAACGTTCTCGTGGTCTAAGTGGGAGAGGAAGCCACCTAGAAACAGACTGGTTTTGTGTTGTTTTTTTTCTGACAGAGGCACTGACATCTTCATCTTCAGCCTCTCCAGGGGTCCAGCCGGAGTTCGAAGGCTCTCTTCTCAGTACTCAGGCTCACTTGTTCAGTGCAAACTCACTGCAGACAGGAAGGAAGGGACCTTTCAGATGATCCCACTAATTAGTGCAGAATAGTTTATCTGGACAAGATCCTGTGGGATGCAAAGCTATCCCCTAAGTCTTCTGACCAAGCATGGAAATCACCAAGGAAATGTGATCAGCTTGAAAGAAAGGGGGTGGGTAGAGAGAAGAAACCATGGCTGCTTGCTATCAGCCAGAAGCATCGTTTCCGATGGCTTAGGGTTCCGTTGCTCAGGCCAGGTGGAAAACCTTGCCACTGCTCTGGGTCTCCAGTTGCCTGCCCAGGAGTCATGTTCTGTGGGGGAGTTCATTGTCTGCTTCATAGCCTCCTAGGTACTGTTCCTTATGGCTCTAGACCAGCCGGCTCGCTGGGCCTGCGTGTCACGTGTAGGCCTGAATAGGAGAAAAGCACGGCTGGGGAGAGCAGTCTTCAGAATGTGCACCTCCCCCCACCCCCACCCCGTCCTGGCTTTTATAGCTCAAGTTGGTGGGGAACTTACTGTATAGCTGAAGATGATCTTGAACTGATCTTCCCGCCTTCACCTCCCAGTACAGAGATCCCAGCTGTGTACTCACCACTCTTGTTTTATGTGGTGCTGAGGATTGAACCCAGGATGTTGTGCGTGCTGCAGGCAACCAACTGCCTTTTCACCAACTGAGCCACATTTTCCTTTCAGACCTCCTCCTCCTAGGCTCCTCCTCCTCCTCCTCCTCCTCCTCCTCCTCCTCCTCCTCCTCCTCCTCCTCCTCCTCCTCCTCCTCTTCTTCTTCTTCTTCTTCTTCTTCTTCTTCTTCTTCTTCTTCTTCTTCTTCTTCTTCTTCTTCTTCTTTTTTTTGCCTTTCTGAGACTGAATTTTCTCTGTGTAACAGAGCCCTGGCTGTCCAAGAACTTGCTCTGTAGATAAGGATGGCCTCAAACTCGCAGGAACCCACTTTCCTCTGCCTCCCAAATGCGCCTCCACAAGTAATTTTTAATGGTAACTTTCCTGACTGTAGCTGTCTTATTTCAATTCTCATGCCAAAAACACCTTCAAAAAGAAGCATGGCGGTGGTTGTGCATGGCTTCCTTGAATCCCAACACTCACCCAGGAGGCAGAGGCATGTATACCTCTATGATTTCCAGGACAGCCTGGTCTACAGAGCAAGTTCCGGGCCAGCCAGGGCTACACAGAGAAACCCTGTCTTAATGAAAAAAAGAAGAGAAAAAAAAAATCTAAAGTAGCCCACCCACAACCTGGACTGTCCAGCCAGAAAGGAGCAGAGTAGACAGAATGTGACTGGATGCTACTCTAGTTTAGGGTTCCATGAGGGAGAGGAAATTAAAACTCCTGGTGCTTGCCTAGTAAACACATTAGCTATTAAGCAGCTGGGTCACTGATGGTAAGCAGGAAGGACTGTCTCGGGCACCTGCACACTCTGACTGATGGATATAACCTTGTGTTGAGAAGGATTCTGAGTGTGCATGTCACTTGACCCCTTGACGCTCAGGGGCAAGTGCTCTGACATCCATGCCTGTCATAGGTGTAGAAAGGGGAACCGCCCCAGGAATGGTGGGTTTGTGCCTGCTCTGGTTGCTAATGAGAAGAGGAAGCTGTTTATAAAGATGGTTGACTGGTCAAGGATGCTCATTTAATTAGCTCACAATGGGCACGGAGCAGCGGCACAGGAAGGTAGGCTCCAAAGGACACTGGCAAGGTAGGGGACATTGATACTCCTGGTCCCTGTAGATCTGTCCCTATTAAAAACACTCATGTGGAGATGACAAGGTGGCTCGGGAGTCTGAGACCTAGGCAGACCCTAGAAGAGAGAGAGAGAGAGAGAGAGAGAGAGAGAGAGAGAGAGAGAGAGAGAGAGAGAGAGAATATTGTTTAGCAGATGGAAGGGTAGGGAGAGTGTCCCTCCCTGAGCTCCGCATTCCTCAGCACCCCTGACATTTCTGTAAATGTTTTGCCATGAAAATCAGGCAGTGATGTGGTTCCATCAACCTAGGGAATCCTACGAGAAGGATCCAGAAAAGCTTACTGAGCCCAAAGTGGGTCATTTATTATTTATTTGAAGCTATTAACAGTACAAAAAAAAATCACGATTACATTTTAATACGTACAATATCCTTTATTCATATCTCCTCGAAATGACGATTGGCCTGAAGGAGGTATAGCCGAGGAAGGCACTGAGCTTTCAGTCCTGAAAGCCTTGAAGAACAGGGGAGGAGCCTGGTTTTGTCTGTAAGGGAGACAACTGTGGGCAGAGGAGACGGGGTGAAGGCTGGCTTAGGAAAACCGCCATGGGCACTGTGAAGGAGAGGCTGAAGGCAGGAGAACCTGGAGGTCAGAAGAGGACCATGGAGCTGTCGTGTGGTCTGAGTGAGAGGTTGTAACAAGGCTGGGGATGCAGCTCAGTGGACAGAACGCTTCTTCGATGTGTGAAGCCCTGGGTCCGTTCCCTAGCAATGCTTAAACCCATGCATGGTGGCCGGTGCTTGTGATTCCAGTACTAGAAAGCTAGAGGCAAGAGGATCAGGGTCATCCTTGGCTACATAGGGAGCTCAAGGCCAGCCTAAGCTACTTGAAACACTTAAGGAATGTCAAAATAAATAAATAAATAATCACGAGAGCTGCTAAACAGCACCACGGAGGACAGTTACTATGGAAATAGGAAAGCTGAGAGTCAGGAGAGACTTGCCATTGTCTTCAAGAGCTTTCAGGCCCCTGAAACAGGGCCTCCAGGGAAAGGTGCCAGCTCTTCTCACAGCCTTTGGAACAAAAGCTGCACAGGAGGAGCAAATCGCTGAGCTGAGGTATTTGATGAGATATAAGAGCGTCTTCTTCTCATGCTGGGCCAGGCCACCAGCGGGCCCTTCACTGGCAAGTGGCCATCATCCCTGGGCCTCAAGGCAGGCCACTCGAAGCTGCTCTCAGCTAGATGAGAACAGCATTAATTTTCTTGGGAATCTGAATGTCAATGGACGCCATGGAGCCTTTCTAGGCAGTGGCTTTCAAACCTGACTAAACAGGGCTCAGTGGTTGAATAGCAGCATAGCACCCATGAGGTGTGCGGTTCTGTCCCCAGCATCAAGTGTGTGTACACCGTCCCTCATGCACATACACTACCTGAGCATCACAGACTGATGAGCTCAACAGGAAGCCGATGCCAGACTCTTTCCAGAGAGCTGGGGTTGAGTGGGCGACCCACATTCTGTGGTGTTCTGAGGTGATTAGAAGGCAGGGTCAAATCCTTTTCACTCATGACTCTATTTACATATGGGCAAACTGGGGGTCAGAATGGAAAACGATCTTAAGTCACTCTGACAACAGTTCCAGCATTAGAACCTGCTTCAGGCTCTCCAGGCACACTGCAGGTTAATGGCTGGCCCCATGCGTGGGTCTAGTTCGAGGGGTACATTATGGCAGAAAGGCGTGGAAACCTTGTCCATCTCCCCACTGGGAAGACCTAAGATGAACAAGAAAGTGGCTAGGGAAAGGTCATGAAACAGTTAACGCATACCAAGTGCTTCTACCGATCCATGGTCTACTGTTTGCCTTTGCCTGAAGGTCATTTTTGTCCCCCGCACTCAGAAGGGGCCTTTTCCCTCCAGTTTTCCCAACAGCCATCATATGGGGGGGGGCAGGAATCTGACACCATAGGTTCCCTAGGGCCAAGTCCCACTAGGCTTCTTTCTGGGAATTGAACCTGGGACCTCTGCAAGAGCAGTAAGTGTTCTGAACTGCTGAACCAACTCTCCGGCCCCAGGAACAGGCTTTCATTCGTACGTTGATAAGAACAGTAGCTAGCACTGATGGTGCGGTTACCATTCTCTACAAATATGAGCTCAGTGGCTAGAAGTGTTTCTATTCCTATTTTACATGTGTGCTGGTCAGTTTTTGTCAAACTAGTCCCAAACCAGAGTCATCTTGGAAGAGGGGACCTCAGCGGGGGAGTTGCCTCCATCAGATTAGCATGTAGGAAAGTCTGTAGGGCGTTTTCTCACTTAAGGATTGGTGTGGGAGGGCCCAGCCCACTGTGGGTGGTGCCACCACTGGGTCAGATAAGAAGGCACATTGAGAAAACCAAGGGGAGAAAGCCAACAGGCAGTGTTTCTCCATGGTTCCTGCTTCAGTTCCTGCCTCCAGGTTCCTGTCTCGAGTTCTTGCTCTGACTTCCCTCAAAGGTGGACTGTGCATGTGTAAGAAAAACGAACCCTCCCCGAGCCTCAGATTGCTTTTGTCAGTGT
The DNA here is from genome assembly GCF_011064425.1 of Rattus rattus. Lineage (NCBI taxonomy): Eukaryota > Metazoa > Chordata > Mammalia > Rodentia > Muridae > Rattus > Rattus rattus. The sequence continues at coordinate 53,671,657 of NC_046156.1, forward strand.
TTTATGGCAGAGAAGCAGACTAGGACACACTGTTTCTGGCTTTTCTGAGAATCATGGAAAAACACTACCTCGAACCCTGGGGTCCCTGATTTTACATCGGCCTGCACCGTAATTGCTCTTGGGACCTCAGAGAAGAGCTGCTGAGTCTCTTGGTATGGCTGGAGCTCTCGAGTGCAAACAACAGGAACTGCCTCTCAATAAAGAGGACCTTTAGGGGTTGGGGATTTAGCTTAGTGGTAGAGCACTTACCTAGCGAGCACAAGGCCCTGGGTTCGGTCCCCAGCTCCGGGGGAAAAAAAAAAAAAAAAGAGGACCTTTACTGGCAGTGTCATGGAGGCTTCAAGAATCCATAAAGAGAGGCTAAGGAATGGGCCTAGAAAATGAACAAAAGCTCCAGAACAGTGGCCAGGCAGTGAAGTGGATGGAGACGAGCCCTTCGCTGGCCACCGTCAGCACCTCAACAACAAGAACAACATGTGGGGAGTCTGATCACAGTTTGATGGGGCACGGGAGTCCTTAGACTGAAGGCCGGAAGACCTAGGGCAGGAGCTAATGGTGCTAAGTCACGCCTGCATCCCCTCACGGGTCCTGTATGTCCAGATTCTTTCTGGCCTCTCTGTGCAGCCTTCTGTTTCCCCACAGTTTCTGAGATGTTTTGTGACTAAAGAAGGTAGGTCAGAGAGTTTCTGACTCATGCATTTGATTTCTAACCGACATATTGCATGTACTCACGAGCTACAATGTGGCTGCGATTTCTCAGTGTCTGTGCACAATGTGTTATGATTGGATCAGGATGACTGGTGTATCCATCACCTCGGACAGTTCTCATCTCTCAGTGTGGGGACATGCGAAGTCCTCCCACCCGCTACTTGCCAGCCACGGTTAAACCCTAGACGCTGTAGGACGTTAGCAGTGACTCCTCCCCTCGGGCTGCAACCCTGCTATTAACCACTCTCTCTAGCTCTCGGGCTCTGGGCCACTGCATCTCTCCTGCATTCAGCCAGTGTATATTGAAAGACAGTGTCTTTCCTTGCTTGATTTATGTCACTTAAACTTCCGATTCCACCCATGTTGGATGAATGACACAATTGTATTCCTGTTTATAGACAAATAATATTCTATTGTCTGTTGTGTGCTTACCTTTTTTTTTTTTTTTTTTTTTTTTTTTTTTTTTTTTTTTTCCCTTAGAACAGGGTTTCTCTGTGTAGACCAGACTGGCCTCAAACTCACAGAGATCCGATTGCCTCTGCCTTCCAAGTACTGGGATTAAAAATGGGTGCCACCATGTCTGACTACCGTATGTTCTTAACTATTCATCTGTTCCAGGGCTAGGCTGATCCCACTCTGCTGCTGTGAGTTGCTACCATGTAACTCTGAAAGGCAAGCTCTTGGTAGAGCTGATTTCAATGTAGCCTGATTTATACTCAGCAAGAGCTTTCTGGGTCACATTGCAGTTGCGTTTCTCCTTTTCTGAGGCATCTGCACACCGTTTCTATAGTCGCCACGCTCCCACCTGCTGTGCACAAGGTTCTCCTTGCTCTACCTTTCCACCACCAGCAGCTAGCAGTCGTTATCTTTGTCTTTTTTAATAAGTGACATTCTATCAGGGCTGACTTGATGTCGCATTGAGTGTGTGTGGTTTAAAAAAATTATTTTAAATTGTGTGTGTGTGTGTGTGTGTGTGTGTGTGTGTGTGTGTGTGTGTGAGTGAGTGAACGTGAGCACGGAGTCTGCAGAAGTCAGAGGGTGTCAGGTCCCTAAGGCTAGTGTTACAGGCAGCTGTGAATCACTATAGGTGCTGGGAACTGAACTTATGAAGGAGCAGCAAATGCCCTTATCTGCTGCATCGGATCTGATGTCACCTCCCACCCCCAACTCTGTGGTTTTGCTTTGTGCTCCTTGGTGACTGAGGATGGTTCTGCCCACCCCCATGTGGATGTTGACTATCTGTATATCTTCTTTGGAGAGATCTAGTTATAATTTTTGTGTGGGTTTTGTTTTCTATGGAGTTGTTTGAATTCCTTACATATATTGTTAGAAAATGCCTGTCCTGCCACCCTGTTCTGTTTGTGGGAGGAGTCAGTTTTCTCTTTCCACTTCTCAATTTTTGCCTGAGGGGGGTGGAGTCACAGCCAAAACCCTTTTTGCTCATATCCCAAAGTATTCCCCCGTGTCCTACCCTACAGATTTCATAAGTGTTAGATTTATTTATTTTACTTTTAAGTCTTTAATCCATTTCAAGTTGATTTTTTTTTACACATTGAGAGACGGGAATCTAGTTTCTTCTGCATATGGATAGCCAGTTTACCCAGCACCATTATTAAAACGAGCTTCATTTTTTATATGCTATAGTTTATGGCAAATACATGGGTTTATTCCTGGTTCTCTGTCTCACTGGATGATATCTGTTGGGGCTATTACCTTGCTGTTTGGTTACTATAGCTTTGTAGTATGTTTTGAAGTCAGGAATTACAATGCCTTCAGCTTTGCTTTTTCTAGGTAAGATGCTTTGGAATTTTGGGGGATTCCACATAAATTCTCTCTGTCTCCCTGTCTCTCTCTATCTCTCTCTGTCTCTCTGTCTCTGTCTCTATCTCCCTGTCTCTCTCCTCTCTGTCTCTCTCTGTCTCTGTCTCTGTCTATCTTTCTCTGTCTCTGTTTCTCTCTATCTCTGTCTCCCTGTCTCTGTCTCTCTGTCTCTGTCTCTGTCTCTGTCTCTGTCTCTGTCTCTCTCTCTCTCTCTCTCTCTCTCTCTCTGGCTCTCCCCACACACCCCAGTACTGGAGATTGAATCTATGGCTTCATGTAGGCCAGGCAGGTGCTGTACTGCTGAGCGACATCCCAGGTCCCCTTTCTCTTTCTTCCTGTTTCTGTTTGCACACCGCAGGCGTTCTGATGGAAGTTACGTAGAATCTGCAGATCACTTTCAGAAGTGTGGACAGTTTAACAGGATGAAAACTTCCAGTCTGCAAACATAAGAAACCTTTTGTTTTTCTGTGTGTGTTCTCTTCATTTTCCTTCATAGAGTCTCTTGACTTTGGGTTTTTTTCCCTCTTTAGTCTATAAAATTCCTTCCCCCAAATCAATATTTTTTTTTAAATTACTTCTTTCTAAGTGGATCTTTCTAAGTGGATCTGTGACAAATGTGTTCAGTGACTAGTGTGTTTAACTTCTGTTACACTGACAGCATTAAAAGCAAGCCCAGCTTTCACATTCATGCCTCAGCATAGCAACAGAGGTTGGAATCTTTGGGAATGTAGAAATGTCTAGAAATTTTTGTTTGTTTGTTTGTTTTGCTACTTCAGTATGTAGAGTTAAATTCATGTATCTACCACACAGACACACATTCACACACACACGCATACACACTATAAACACACATATAACCCACCCTTCCCAGAGAGAGAGAGAGAAGAGCGCACTATGGAAGAGTTTAAACTAGGAAAACATGAGTTTACTCCTCTCATGACTTATGTGCCCCTTACCTACATTCTGACCTTCTGCCTCACCAGATATTACCCTATTTTCTGAGTTTTAGCATATACCCATACTCGATACCTGTTCACAGCATTCATGTATATATTCCAGACTACCACTTATATAGCAGGAATAATTGTTTTTTGTCTTCTGGAGTTTAAGATTATACCCCTTAATGTTGTGCTTTTCGGATCTATTCATCTCCTGCAAGTTTCATGTTCCTTACAGCTGAATAATGCTCTGTTTTGTACATGAACCACGTTTTCAGTACCGTTCCGCTGATGGGCATTCAAGTTGGCTCCATTTCCTTGCTGGAGTGAATACAGCACCAGTAAATATGTGAAGGTGCAGACCTCTCTGAGGTAGGACATGGAGTTCTTTGGGCAAAGGCCTAGGAATGGTATAGGTAGGTTATGTGGTAAATCTATTTTTACATTGTTTCTGTAGACTCTGAACTGATTCTCACAGTGGCGGTCTCAGTTTGCACTCCCATCAGCAGCAAACGAGGCTTCCTCTGCCCCCACATCCTTTCCAACATTTGTTGTTGGACTTCTTTTTTATTTTTGAAGATTTAGTTGTATCTTATGGGTGGTTTGTCTATGTGTATGTATGTGTGCCACATGCGTGCCTGGTTTCCATAGAGGCCAAAAGAGAGTGACAGATCCCTTGGAACTGTGGTTAAAGATGGCTATGAGCCACGATGTGGATCTGGGAAAAAAACGCAGGTCTCTGTAAAAGCAGCCGGTGAACCGTCTCTCCAGACCTGAGGTCAGCGTTTACCTGAAAGAACGGGGAATGGAGTAGAGAAATGTTTTTAGATTGGCTTTGGGGAGGTGGGTTCTGGTTTCCACAGGTTCTAGCTTCTCCTGGAGGAATCGAGGAGGAAGAGGCTAGAGGGCAGGAGAAAGTCAGGGAAAAGCTCCACCAGAAGGCATCTGTGGGGACCCAGGCTGTGATACCTGGAGAAATGCCAATTGCTCACCACCACAGCTGGCCTTCCGGAACAATCTCGGATCTGGGAGGGAGCGTCCACTTGGGCCAGACTTATGCCCCCCTTCCCTGTGTCGTGTCCCACAAATAGAAGTGGGGGGGGGCAGCCAGGAAGAAAAACAATCTGACCCTTCCTCTGCCATAGAAGGGAAGCTTTTATACACAGGGCAGTTTCCTCAGAAGGGAAGTGACCTGCCCGTGGAAGTTGGAGCACTGCAGGGCAGCCTGAAAGACATCTGCTACATCAGGGCCTGAAGTGGAGGAGGAACCTCAGGTCAGGGTGAGGGACAGGCAGAGCCACGGCTGCTCAAGCCTCTCCAGCTGCCAGAGCCTTGAAGCCACAGGCCTCTTTCTGGGACTCCATGTAAAGGTCAGCTAGCCACACTGAAGGAGGCAGGGACCAGGAAGAGGGCTGTCTGACAGGGGCCTTTTAGCTAACTCGCACGATTCTCAACATCTTTTCTCCAGAGTTGTTTTGAAGTGGAATGGAGGTTGGAGGCCAGCACAGACTCCTCCGATGTGTAAAGGGTTATTATTTCCCCAACAGGCTCTTGTAATCAAACGAGATAGGAGCAAAAACTTGATGATAAACAAACAAACAGCTGTTTTCTCAAAGGCTTTACCATTCTAGGATCCCGTTTGGCCTAAGTTCTCTCAGTGTTCCCTATACTCGGCAGCCGGTTGGGCGTCCGTGGGAGGTAGGAAGGAGAGAGTAGTGCTTTGAAACAGAACTGGGTCAAAGCTGGTGCTTAAACAGCATGTCGATGGTGGAGATCTGCCGTTCCTTCCCCTGTCTTCTGGAAGAAGGTACTGGAGAAACTGTGGGAGGGAGGGGGAGGGGCCAGACATGCCAGATGTTTCCCCTGCACTCCCCGTGGCTTCTGCTCACAGCAGTCCCTTGGAGGTAAGGGAGATTGCCCTGTTCTTTTTTTAGCCGACAGTGAAGTCCTCTGCCTCTGTTGGTGTGGATCTCAATTTCTCCGGTCAGATCCAGGTACCAGGCTTGTGCCGGGCAACTTGCCAGCATTCAGGAAAAACACAGAAACCTTCCCATTTGGCATTTCAGCACCTGAAGTTCAAATAGAGCTTAGAGAAGGCTGAGGGAAGGCATGGCTTTGGTAGGTTAACTCCAGACATTTTTTTTTTCTCCTGAGGAAGGGAGCCACATGTTTGTCCTATTGGACATACTTGAGATTAATTTTTTTCTCTAGGGGCAGAGAAGGAAGAACTGTAGGTTCCCATACCACGACGCAATGTAGAGACTGGAGGACAGCCCATAGGAATCTGTTCTCTTCTTCCACCATTTGGGTGCCAGGGGATTGAACTCAGGTTGTCAGGCTTGGCAGCAAGCACCTTTACTGGTTGTGTCGCCTCACTGGTCCCATATTTGATCTGTATGAAGGCCAAGGGTATTTTTGAAGGACTCTCAAGAAATCTGTTATGCATTAGAGTTGCAGGGGGCAAGGGCCGAGGCAGTTGGTGGTAGGGTAGAGAGGAAGACTTAGTCCTTGGCCCTTTAGTATTTCAAGTAACAAACATGATTTGAAAACAATAAATATGAATAGTGTGTGCGTGATGTGTGTGATCATGGGCACATGCTTGGTGTGCGTGTAGAGGGCAAAGAACGACTTGTTATATCCTCTTCTATCGCCACGTGGGTTCCAGGGACCAACACTACTGCGCCATTGCTCCAGTCCCCACGTGTGGACAATTTTCCGTAGGCAGCCCAGGTTAGAGTGTCCCCTCATTACCTTTGATGGCTCTACATTGCTACGCTATTGTTACGGGAGGCCAGAGAGAGAGCTTATTCACGGTGCTGTACATTGTCAGACTCTCGTGGTTTAGTCGTCTCCGTAAAACCATAGAGAGCTGAGCTTAAACTGAGTCACAGTCCCAAAGGGAGTGAGTAACTAGCATAGGGCACTGAAAACTTTGGCCAGGGCAAAAGATTTCTGTATGTATAGAAAGCAAAAAATCCATTCAGAAATCCAGCTCAGGGCGGATCTGAGGTGTTCCTGGGAGGACACGTGACACCGTATCACGTGACTTCCCTGTAGCACCTGGACAACAGCAGGCGCCCAGTGCATGCGGTCTGGCCAGGGAACACCAAGGGCTGCCCCAGACAACTCTGCTCAAACTCAAGGCTGCTGTGCATGAATTGCAGTGTGAAGTTTTCTGCTCTTGGAGAAACATAATGGTTTAATTACAGAGAAGACTCAAGATGTTCCTACCGCCATTGCTCAGCGTGTACGTGTCAGAGTCAAATATTGTTGGATTGTGTTGTATTGGGATGTTTCTTTGGAAAACTTTCTATCTTGAGTTTGAGATTAGGAAAGAATTTCCAGCAATTTTGTTGTATGGCATTTAGTATGCATAATATTTATGCAAAGTGACATTCTCAGCCTTGATTATAAAATCAAAATATCAGTGAACTCTGGAAAACCTTCATGTTCTCTCTTATGCGGTATCAAATATTTGGATCAAGATTTAATCCTCTATGTAAAAATAAATATGCATATCCTCTCATTGGCATGCAAATTTGATTTAGTCTTTAATAAAAATTATAAAATAATGTGACTCTCAAATAAATTTCTAAGATACATTTATGATTTACTGTCAGTAATTGATTAATTCACCTGTTTTATGTACAAATATACTCAGAATTGCATGAAATTTTTTTTCTGGAAAAGCAGTCATGACTGGAGGAGGATTGAGACGTCTTGAGAGAATTCTTCCCTCCCCCATGGCTGGCATGGTTCTCAAGAAAGGCTGCTGGGGGCCTGGGAAGCTGGTGTGGTGGTAAAGATCTTGCTGCACAAGAATGAGGCCCAGAGTTCAGGTCCCTAAACCCATGTAAGTGCTGGATGGGCATGGATGTAATCTGTTCCAGCCTCAAAGGAGAAAACAGGGAGATCCTCAAAGCAAGCTGCCTCGGCAGACTAATTAAATCAGTGAGCTCTGGGTTTGATTGGGAGATCCTGAAGGGACATCAACCCCCTATCTCCATGTACACACACACACACACACACACACACACACACACACACACACACACACACACACTTGAAAAATGAGACAAGGAAAGAGTAGTTCTACCATCCTCAAGGGATATGCTCTAAGAGGCCCAGTGGATCCCTCAAACCTATATATGCTATTTCTGGTGCCACATTATTTTTTTTTTTTTTAAAGAGAAGTAAGCCTTTATTTCCATCTCTCTCAAATTAATCAGGCTGACTTGCTTGCATTGAGAGGGTTAGTCGAAGAGACCGAATCCCACATCCTCATCTGATTCCTCTGACTCTTCCTTTGCTTCAGCCTTGGCTGGGGCTGCAGCAGCTGCAGGAGCAGCAGTGGTGGCAGCAGCCACAGGGGCCGCAGCCGCAAATGCAGATGGATTGGCCAGGAAGGCCTTGACCTTTTCAGCCAGTGGGAAAGTGTAGTCAGTCTCCACAGACAAAGCCGGGACCCGCTTGGACCCATTGATGATGGAGCGAGGCACTGAGGTAACAGTTGGCTCGCCAATCTGCAGACAGACGCTGGCCACATTGCGGACACCCTCTAGGAAGTGAGAGCGCAGGATCTGTTCTGTGATGTCCAGTACTTCGGGGTTGTAAATGCTGCCATTGTCGAACACCTGCTGGATGATCAGCCCAGAGACAGAGGGGGAGATGTTCAGCAGTGTGGCTTCCCCGGCTCCTACCTTGTCTCCAGTTTTTATCAGCTGCACTTCACTCAGAATTTCAATGGTACCTCTGGAGATTTTAGTGGTGATGCCCAAAACTTGGAAGAAAGAGGTCTTCTCAGGGCCCAGACCAGTGTTCTGAGCATGCGCAGTGACCTCACATGGAGCGAGGGCACCTGCTTGAGTGGCAGCTGGCACCTTATTGGTCAGTAGCATGTCCCTAATCTCCGTGAGGTCCTCCTTGGTGAACACGAAGCCCACGTTCCCCCGGATGTGAGGCGGCAGTTTCTCCAGAGCTCGGTTGTTCTCCAGGTGCCCCCTGATGGCCTTGCGCATCATGGCGTTCTTAACCATCAGCACCACAGCCTTCCCTTGGAGGGACATGCGGATCTGCTGCATCTGCTTGGAGCTCACATTGTCTGCTCCCATAATGAAGCATTTTGGGTAATCATCCAAAAGTTGGATGATCTTAAGGAAGTAGTTGGACTTGCAGGTCACCCTGTCTTCCCTAGGCATCACGGTGGTACGTCAGGGATTGCCATGCGGGGTTTAAAGATGATGTCACTCTAATGAGGACCCCTGGCGAGAGCCAGGTTCCACATATTTATGATCAAATTTAATCTATACATTAGATGTGATAAAAAATAAGAAGACCTAATGATAACATGGACCAATTATTACACAGGTATTACACTATACTATAATATTCTCTCTGCTCACCCTCCTTAACACATACCTACCTGCTTTATTGTGGGTGAAGGAATGGCTCGGAAGGCAGACCCTTGCTGCTTCCGTCATGCATGTCTGGTGTCATGTGCATGCAGTGTTCACAGAGGCCAAAAGAAGCCATTGGATGCCCTGGAGTTGGGCTTACAGAAGGCTGTGAGCCACTGTGTGTGAAAACCAAACCCAGGCCCTCTGCAAGAAGAGCTCGCATTCTTAATGTCTGGAGCCGTCTCTCTAGCCCCTTCTTGAGAAGTTTCACGTCTATGTCCGCAGGAACTACTATACAGTCACCTTCTTCTCTTGTAGACACTGGTTTTGGTAGTGTGGTCATGGCTTCATGGAGTGAGTGAAGAAACCCCTGTTCAGAGACTGTAGACAGTTGGTATCAGTGGTTCCTTAAATGTTTGGTGAAACCCACGGGTTAATCTATTCAATCAGTTTATCATTGATTTAACTTCATTCATCCACAAAATGTTCCGTTTGTCAGGTTCTTCTGGGACAGATTTCAGCAGATTCTCTCTTCTGAAGACTCCTCACTTCACTGAGGTTGTCAAATACAAACGCTGAGCTGTTTGCACTATTGCTCCGTTACTCTTTTAATGCCTGTGTGAACTTGGTGATAACCTCCCTTCATCTCTGACATCACTGATCTATAGCTTCTCTTCCTCATAGTCTGGCTAAGGGTTTATGCATTTTACTGATCTTTTCAAAGAGTCAGCTTCTTTTACTGGCTTTCTCTGCTGATTTCCTGTTCATAGTTTCTTTGATTTTATTTTTTTCTCTTCTTTTGAAGATATAGGGTCTGGCCTCAAATTCTTGGGTTCAAGTGATCCTCTAGCCTCAGTCTCCTAAGTGTTAGGTTGGGAAGAAATCAAGGACAAATGGTTAACTGAGGTGCTATTAACATATCAAAGCAGACACTGAGCACCAGGTTCTCCCAGTGGCTCAAGTATCTTGTTTCAGATTCCTGATTCCTCTCAGCACTTCTTACCCACCACCTTCCCACCCTCCTCCCCTCACCCTCTTCTCACCCTCCTTCCCTTCATCCTCCTCCCCTCACCCTCCTCCCTTATCCTCCTCCTCTCATCCTCCTCCCTCAACCTCCTCCTCTCACCCTCCTCTCCCTCACCCTCCTCCCCTTCACCCTCCTCCCCTCACCCCTCCTCCCCTCACCCTCCCCCCCTCACCCTCCTCCCCTCACCATCCTCCCCTCACCCTCCTCCCCTCCCCCTCCTCCCCTCACCCGCCTCCCCTCACCCTCCTCCTCTCCCCCTCCTCTCCTCACCCTCCTCCCCTTCACCCTCCTCCCCTCACCCTCCTCCCCTCACCCTCCCTCCCCCACCCTCCTTCCCACCCCTCCCCCTCCCCCTCTCATCCTCCTCCCCCTCCCCTCCTCCCCCCTCAACCTCCTCTCCCTCACCCCTCCCTCCCTCACCCTCCCCCTCCCCCTCCCCCTCCCCCTCACTCCTCCTCCCCCCCTCCCCCCCCCCCCCCTCCTCCCCCCCTCCCCCCCCCTCCCTCACCCCCTCCCCCTCCCCCCCCCCCTCCCCTCCTCTCCCTCTCCCTCCTCCCCTCACCCCTCCCCCTCTCACCCTCCTCTCCTCACCCTCCTCCCTTCACCCTCCTCCCCTCACTCTCTACTCTAAACCTCTCCAGCCCCTGAGCTCTACCTCTCTCCTCCAGCATTTCTTTCCTATAAACCCCCACCATTTTGGCCAAGTGTGCTCTGTAGTTTCCCTCTTTCTCCCCTCGCTTTCCTGCCTCATTCTGCTCTCATGGCCCAGTCTTTTCTGATGGCCATGCTCAGCCTGGACTCTTCCAGATGCTTCTGATTATTCTCTCCCTCCTGTCTACCATAAAATCCTCTCCTCAACCATACCTAGGAGCAGACAGGCCCTCGTTTTTATTCATTAAGTAACTAGGGTCACAGGCAAACACCACAGAGCCCGCATCATTTCTTTTCTTCTATTTGTTTGTTTGTTTATTTATTTATAGATAAGGTCTCACTATGTATCCCTGACCAGCCTTGAATTCACTATGCAGATGGGCCTCTGTCTCTCAGTGCTGGGATTAAAGGCATGTTCTCATGCCCAGCGTCCCCTGTTGACCTTCAGCTCAGCTCAGATGACTGATTTCTCTATTCCTTTGTTGCCAAAACACACACTCGGTGCCATACCCCCCTCTCCCCGACAGCTACACACACATACTATCCCATACTCCCCCCACCAGCTACACACTCAGTGCCATACTCTCCCCCCCACCAGCTTCACACACATATGGTCCCATACCCCCCCCCCGCCCCAGCCCCACCCCTGACTACACACTCCGTGCCACACCCCACCCCACCCCGCAGCTTCACAGCGCTTTTGCTGCATCCTGCACATTTTTGTTTTATTTCAGACACTTGGACATTTCTCATGCTACTTTGTCTCTGACCATTGTTACTGTAAACGTGCTGTCCATTGTACAGCCGTGTGGTATTTTCTGGCCGTCGTTCTGCTGTCCATGTCTAGTTTGTTTCCTTGCAGCCTGAAAGCACAGGCTGTGTGGTTTCTATTCTTTTAAATGAATTACAGTTTGCTTCAGAGCCTCGGAAGGTGCTAGATCTTGGTATTGTTTCTTAAGGGCTGTGAGAGGAGCATGGCTTCCCCTGCTGTTGGATGAAGTAGTTGGTTGAAGTCATGGAAATCCAGTTGGCTGACGGTGTTGTTGAGTCTTGGTCTGTCTCTCTCCTGTGTTTGTCTGTTTTGGTCTCTCTCCTCAGTTTCCTTTTCAGCTTTCAACTCTAGAAGGATCAAGTCGATTAAGTTCAACTGTTTGCCTTCCTCCTTCCTCCCTTCTTTCCTTCCTCTTTCCCTCTCTCTCCCTTCTTTCCTTCCTCTTTCCCCTCTCTCCCTTCTTTCCTTCCTCTTTCCCCTCTCCCTTCTTTCCTTCCTCTTTCCCTCTCTCCCCTTCTTTCCTTCCTCTTTCCCTCTCTCACCTTCTTTCCTTCCATGCTGGGATGAAACCCAACACCTCAGGTACACAGTTTAATAAGCTACCATTGAGTTATACCCTCCTCCTAACACTCCCCTCTTAGTAGAATGAATTAATACAAAAGATGAAGATTTATATTTTGGCCTGGGCAAGTTCATGCCAGTGTCTTGTCCCCTCTGTCTGTGCTGACAGCTCATGAGACTTGAAAGACCCCTGGGGCGGGTGACATCCCCTATGCCGAGTAATCTCTTATACCCACTGTCTTCTGCTTTAGGAAGGACATGAACTGTGATGCTCCCAGAATCCCTAGTAAGAGTTGAGCTGTGAGGGGGTCATGTCCTTAGCTTTATCCCACGTCTAAACTGGAGTTGGAGTTTCCTTTGTTCTCAACATCCCACAAAGGGAAGAGTTCAGGATGACTGACAGTCTGCAGAGAAGGAAGCACCAGAGTGGTGTAGGCCTGCTAATGTCTAAGGTTGTCACAGGAAACACTACAAGACTGGTGTTTTTAAACAACAGCTGTTTATTCTCCCTGCTCCTGGAGGCGTGAGTCTAAGGTCCAGGCATCAGCAGGGCCGTGATTTCATGGGCTCTGGGGAAGATCTGTCTCTGCAGCTTTCTGGCTGCAGGTGGCTGTTGATGCTGCTTAGAGATACTTGACTTGTAGTTACATCATTCCAGTCTCCGCCCCTCTCCTCATCGGCAATCCGCATGCCTCTGTGTGTCTGTTATCTATGCTTCTAAAAACACTAGACTGAGGCCCGCCTTTCTTAACTAATTACATTGGCAAAGATCCTCCTTCAAAATCTGGTCCCTGACACATACTGGACATGGCTGATCCTTCTAAGTGATCAAATTAAAACTGTAGTGCACCGTTTCTCCTTTGTTGTTTTCCTGTTTCGTTTTGTTTTTGTTCTGAGACAGGGTTTCTCTGTGTAGCCCAGGCTGTCTTAGAACTTGTTCTGTAGACCAGGCTGGCCTCGAACTCAGAGATCTGCCTGCTTCTGCCTCCTAAGTCCTGAGATTAAAGGCATGTGCCACTGCCGACTGGGGCCCCACAGAGTGTTTCTTATGTCTCCCGAATTTTCCAGCAGAAGGTACCCACTGGAATGATCTGGGAGCTGGGACAGTACTGAGAGCAGCTGAAGAGATGAAGGTGAACTTGAAAGACAGCAGCTTCCACAAATCTCCAAAGGGGTAGTGAAGGCTGTGAGGAGTCAGCTCTGCCCTCATCTTCCCCTTCCCTCAGAGACAGTTTCAGACCTGGCTTCTGATGTGTGAGGTACCTGTGAGTCTTTACCTAACACAGCACTTGCAAATAAATGCTGTCAAATGGGTCCATTGGTCATCTATAAGGTACCCTTTCATGCTGCGCTTAACATCCCTTTCCAAGGCAGACCTGTGGTGTAATTCACCCCAGTTTTTAAGAGAGAGTGCTCAGAATTCTGCCCCCGATTTATCATCAAACAGTTCTGAAAAACTGTTTCTGATGCTGGCCAAGGCCTGGCAGGGACGGTTGCCACAGGCGCTGAGCTCTGGCATCGATCTGTGACTTCCCAGCGGGAGAACTTCAGGGGTGAAGCCCATAGGCCCGATTGCTTTCTTAGATTAATATTTAATAGGATGACCGCCCCCAGCCAGCCTGCCAGCCCAGATCAGGGCCACGAGCCAAGGCTTGGCCTGGCTGTGAGCAAGGGCTGTGAGGAAGATTTGGCAAAATTTTAATTAACTGAAGATAAACATACATGCGGAGAACCAGTCCATTAGCTGTCCGTGCCACCCAGTGAGAAAAGGCCCACTAATCACACACCGCAGCAGGTGAGGAGGCCCGCAGACCTGCGGCGGCCGTGTGCTTTCAAATTAAAAAACATATTTTAAAAATAAATACGCGTGGGGGTCCTGGTGCATCGTGTTGTTTCCTCTGAAAGGCATTTGGGGTGCTAATGAGTGGCTGTTTTCCATCTTCCAGCCCAGGAAAGGCAGAAACACACGCTCAGCACAATGACGTTGGAATGGAACTTCCCTGGAGGGTGGCCACTGGAAATCAAGCCAGGGAACCCAAAGTGAAGACTTGTCCTGGAGTCAGGCCTGGGCCAGTTGGGGCCAGAAGAGGAGGCGGGGCAGGTGTGCTGTTTGCTTACCTGCCAGGCAGCAAAGTTAGGTTGGAAACTGGATTTACAATTTACCCACTCTTGGAAGGCAAGCTGGCTAAGTAGTGTGGCTGGGGCTTGAGGCAAGAAGAATAGACGGAAGAATAGGTACACTTTTGCTTGGGAAGGAGGAGCCGCGTTCACCCCTGATTACCTAACACCCAGTGTTCTAAGGCAGGGGTGAAGCTATGGGGAGGACTGAGTTTGTGTCCTCCTGCAGCTCTTGTCAGGGTGGCAGGAGGCAGGGAATGAATACTTGGGAAAGCATCATGCAGCAAATGCTTGGTGACCTGAATGACAGGAAGTACCTGGTTATGCAAAACTGGGGAGGGCACTCCAGAGAAATGCCAGTGCAAAGGCCCCAAGGAAGGTTGGGGCTTGATCTGTGAGAGTATTAGAGTAGAGACCAGTGAGGTGGAGCTCAGGGAGAGAGGCTCCGAAGAGTAGAGAAGCAGGTGGACGCCGAGCTCAGGAGACTCAGTTTTATTCAAAGAGCAGACATTTCTGTAAAATCGTCTCCCACTGGCTCAGGAGCTTCCGGGAGGTGGAGGCTGTGCCCTCTCACTTTGTAACATTCGTCTGCAGTATGAGAGGACGACGTTTTCTTTCCTTGGACTCTGATTCTCCGTATAGTCTGTGGAGCCAGGCTTCAAGCTGTCCTCTGCTGACCCTGGGGCCTTTTGTGCTTCTCCTTCACACTGAAGGGGCAGGGCCTTTGTGATTCGTAAATGATTTAGAAGTGGCAGTGTGTGATGTTCAAGGCTAGGCTGTGAAAGTCATGCCTAACGGTCACACAGAGAGGCCTACATGGAGTAGAACTGAGTCCTTGGACAGAATTGAGCCATCAACTTGTCAGTCAGGTGAGTGAGCCAGCTTAGAAGTGGGGTCTCTTACCCTTGTGAGGGTGACAGACCCGGATGGCACTTTCTTACCCTTGTTGGGGTGATAGACCCTGATGGCACTTTTTTACCCTTGTGGGGGTGACAGACCTGGATGACACTTTCTTACCCTTGTGGGGGTGATAGACCCGGATGACGCGTGGTTGCAACTGAATGAGAGTTCCTTGCATCCCTGACAGAATTGACAAGAGGTGGTAAATGATTGACTGGAACTTTCACATGCAGGGCAGATGAGACACGTCCGCCATGAGGTCACTCACAAGTGTGGTGAAACAGCTGTGAGGAAATCCTTACTGAAAGGGACTTTTCCCTCAGAGGACAGAGGATCAGGAAACACCTGAGCCCAGAGTAGGGCTAAAGTTGGTCCTTCAGGACCTGAGAGATTCAAGATAATGTTCTCAAGGATCTAAGTCTTGTGTGGTTCCCCAAGTTTGGTTGTTGTTGTTGTTTTGTTTTGTTTTTGTTTTTGTTTTGATCCTGGATTGATTTTGCAGGGTCAAAAGCTCTTAAACGTGTGTGGAAGGTGAGGAAGAAAGTGGGTGAAGGGTTAGGAGAGAGCCCCCAAGGCTACTTTAGGGATGCTGCAGAGGGGAAGTAAAGAGGAGGCCTTTGTGGAAGGAACCACGATGGTCACAGAGCTCCCCTGGGCCCGGGGTGGACTGGGTGTTAATAGGCAAAAGGCGAGGTGGAGGGAGGGAGACTGGGCCCAGTGACTTTCCAACTCCAGGCACAATGGCTCTCCCAGCTCTTGGAGGACCTCAGTTCTGGTCAGAGCTCCACCTCAATTAAAATGTACTAGTTTCAGTTGATCTTGTGAGGTACAGCTTGGTATCATCCTCCTGTAACCTCCTCTTGATATATTTGTCTGGAACTTATTTCTGCATGCATGCATTGTGTGCATGCATGCATGCATGCATGCGGGGTGTGTGTATGTGTGTGTGTGTGTGCGCGCACGCGCGCGTGTGTGATTGCCATAGCATGTGGGAGGTTCAAGGACAACTTCTGGGACCTGGTTCTCTTTCTACCATGCAGGTTCTGGGAACCAAACTGATATTGTCAAGCTTGGTGGAGAGGTCCTTCACGGGCTGAGCTATCTCTCTTACCCTAGCCACTTGTTTCTGTTTACCGATGCTATTCCGCTGAGGTCTGTTGAGTTCTTTTAGAGTACGTTTCATTTGGAGCTCCCATGTGTGCAGTGTGCTTGCTGCTGCAGTTGAGGTGGGGTGTGGGCTGAGCCTAGCCGCCTCCTGTCCTGAGGCACTTGACAGGAGCACCCTGCAGAAGACCAAAGACCTGGCGGGTGGAAGAGCACAGCATGATGGTGAGGAGGCACCTGAGTGATCTCTTGCCACTGTTTTCCCTTTACCCTGCTATAAATAACCAGATTAATCTTTTTCAGATACCAATCTCCTCACACATCACTCTGCTTCAGGCCCCTGGAATGAACATTTCTCACATGTTAAGGTCAAAACTTCTATCTCACCTTGGTCCCTGTGTGCCCTCTCAAGCCCGGCCTGTTTGTATTTTGCTATGCAGCTATTTCCTCCAAAATGGAACCATTCCCCTTTGAAGGAAGGAAGGAGACTTCTAAGATTTGGGAAGGAAAACATACAAGGCCAGGAAGTAAATGAAATCTAAAAGGCTCAGGAAGCTCCTGGAATTTAACAAAATCCCCAGGGACCCTCTCCAAGGTTATATGCGCGGCAAACGGTTGCTGGGAAGGAGAGATGCTGTGACCAGCTAAACTATTTGCAAGTTGTATCAGGAGCTCTGTGGTTATCAGTTTGTAGGTCATCCCACACACAGGGTGGGATCTTCAGTGGTGCAACCTTTGAGCCACCTATGTTCCCATGAGTAACCCCCATAAACTCACTGCTTCACCAAGCTAGACTTGGACGAAGTGATTTCTCGGTCCGTTATCAATGCTCCATCTGGGGACAAATCAGCATTTGTTCTCATGGACCCATGTTACACCACATAGTCTGCTTGTCCCTCCTCCGGACCCCTGAGGCTGCCATTTCTCTACTTCAAATGATGTTTGTTCCCCTCCATGAATATTCTTTGAAGCCCTTCTTAGACCCTGCTTCAGAGAAGTCAACTTTCTACCTAGCACAAGACATTTTGTCCCATCCACATCCATTAGCATATGTTGCCTCCGCCCATGGGTCAAAGTAACAGAAACATGAGGGTTGGGGACACTTGTGGGATAAGTTCTCACTGCAGAGGAGACTTGATGTAGGTGTTCAAGGTCACACAACCCATGCCAAAGTCCAGTTGAGAGTTAATATTTTTGTTCCTCCTCCTCTTCCTTTTCTTTTTGATAGAAGCTCAGGCTCCTTACACACTGTATAGTCCATGCTTCACCCTCCTGAATCCTGCAGTTAAAGATATACCATTATGCCTGGGTTGAGAGTCTAGTTCTCCAGGCTAGGTTAACTATCCTAGTAGCCTCTTTTTTTTTTTTTTTTTTATTTCTTTTTTTTGGAGCTGGGGACCGAACCCAGGGCCTTGCGCTTCCTAGGCAAGCACTCTACCACTGAGCCAAATCTCCAACCCCCCTAGTAGCCTCTTGAATGTAGATAGACACTGTCTTAAATTTCTTCAAAGTCCCTAAACATACTCCGTTAATTAAAGTTCCGTTAATACTCATGGGGCTGTTGATGGACTGTGGATGAGGCTCAGAAATGCATCCCTCATCGCTTTGAGACCACAAAGTCAGTACTAAGAAGAAGTTTGAGAGGGACTAGCTTCTTCAGATCCTGCCTCGGAGGAGCATGTACAGAAAAAGGGCGAAAACAAGTGTCCCTCTCCCAGAGTGCAGGAAGCCTGTGGAGTTCTAAATGTCAGCATGTAGGGGAATCCAGCAGGTCTAGCTCAGTGCTTGTAGCCAGGTCTCTGAGCAAGCCGCTTAGCCTCCGAATTCAACTTTCTGACCTGCGACATTAGGATAATGGGATCAGGAAAATCTTTATAAAACTCCCTGTACCCAGGCAACCAGTTGATCATTGCTATTTAAAAGTTACCTCTTTTTTTATTTTATTGTGAAAAATTTGAAAGAAAGAATAACTTGCATACCAAAGAGGTTTAATATGAACCACCCAGACCCTGCCATTATCATTTTATTAGAGCTTTTTTATAGCTTGTCCATCAGTTATTCCTCTGTCTACCCATAAATCCATCGTATTTTCATGATAAATTTCAAAGCAAACTGCAGACGTTAGTGCACTTTTCTCTTCCGCATGTGAATCTATACTTTGTTACTCTTCTGTAAGCTTAGAGTCCTGTGTCCTGGTGGTTTGAATGAGAATGGCTCCCATAGGCTCATATATTTGCATGCTTAGTCCCCAGTTTGTAAACTGTTTGAGAAGGATTAAGAGGCGTGGCCTTGTTGGAGGAGGTGTGCCCCTGGGGGTGGGCTTTGAGGTGTCAAAAGCCAGGCCCGCTCTGTCTCTCTTTCTGTTGGCTGTCTAAAGATGTAACTCTCTCAGGTTCTTCTCCAGCTCTGTACCTGCCTGAGGTGCTGGTCTGCTCCCACCCTGACGATAATGGATTAAGCCTCTGAAGCTGTAAGCAAGCCATCCCCCCTCCCCCCGTTAAATGCTTTCCTTTATAAAATTTGCTTGGTCATGGTGTCTCTTCACAGCAATAGAACACTAAGACATGTGAATTATTTGCTGAATCTTAACATTTATAACCACCTGGGCAAAATGAAGTCCCATGAAGTTCTATGGAACATTTCTACCAGAAAGTTCTCCCCTGCTCTTTCTCAGGTCCTGCCTTCCTCCACCTCTACGGCTATTTCCCAACCTCCATTCATACTTTCTTTTCCCGAATAGATTACTCTAATGGTTCATTATTCTTGACTTGACTAGATTTAGGATTACCTAGGAGATACACCTTTTAGGGTCTTTTATGGCATTTCCATGGAGGTTTAACTGAAGAGTAGACTTACCCTGAAGAGAGGCAGCACCATCCCCTTGACTGAGGTAGAATGAGGAAGAAGGAGGAAGCCACCTGCAACAGCATTTACCTCTCTTTCCTTCCTGACTGTCCATGCAGTGTGACCAGCTGTCTCATTCCTGAAACAACACCAGTTTTCTGTGATGAGCTGTCTTCCCTCAAACCATTAACCAAGATAAACCCTTCCTGTCCTAAGTCATCACTCTCAGATGTTTCGTCCTAGCTATAAGAAAAGTAGCTACTGTAGAAAATTGATACCAGAAGGAAGGTTGTTGCCATGACAAACCTGACTGCACCTCACAGGTCTTTCGGGACTGGTTGATGGCAGGAATGAGAACAATTTGAGGTATGGGCTAGAGAGGTCCTAGATGTTGTGAACAGAGCTTAGTGGACCATTCTGGTGGGAGTTGGAAAGATCAGAATGGAGAAAAAATATAAACAGTAAGACTTTGCCCATGAGGTTTCAGAGGGGAATATGAACTCTGTTGGGAACTTAATTAAACGCCATTGATGTTTTATTTTGGCAAAGAATCTGTAACCTTCCCATGTTATAAAGTCTGAGTGAAACTGAACAAAACAAAAGATACAGTTTTGTTTTTTTGAAACAGGACATTTCAGGAGAATGTGATGCCCAGGCTGGGCTGTGCTCACTGCTCACTGCTTCTATTCCGGTGCGTGATGAGGAAGGGCAGCAGGTGGTGAAGAAAGCTGAGAATGAGAGCAGTTTGGGGAGGACAGGAGCATGCTGGTGTTGAAAGTTGTGGTTGAGGTGGGAGAGAAAGCAGCTGGACTTGTTAGAGAGACTGGCACAGCTAAGGAGAAAGCGTTCACTTTGAACTAGGACTAGAATATAAGCCTTGAGGGCAAGACCCCTCCTATCTAAAGCTCCAGCCTAGGGAAATGCAAGCTTATTTGGAAGGAGAGAACAGAATGGAGAATGTAGCTAAAGGAGTTCTCTACTTAAAAACAACTGCCTATGGAAGATTTTGCCCCTCAGGTTTGGCGACCAAGGCACACAGAGCTCTTTATAACCATGGCAGAAGTGGGCCAGACCATGTTGAGCTGGCCTAAGAACTTGTCAGCATTATCTAGGTGATGGTGATTGTGCAAGCTTTGGAGGTAGTAATGGAGGCTTTCATCAGGTTCTACAGGCCATTGAGGTGAGCGAGGCAAGGTTGGACACCCTACAGACGAGCTCTGAGAGGCCAGTGGGTGAGGCTGTGAGGCGAATGATGGTCCTAGGATGTTTGAGGTGCCAGGACCACGCCACGCCTGAGGAAAACTGAAGGCACAAGGTAGACTTAGCTCAAGAGAGAGGCTGTGTGTGCTAAAATCAGGAGGAGCAGGGCTGCCTAAGTCTGTTGTAGCCCAGAAAATTCCATCATGGCAGCAGATGCTGGGTTCGGAGTTTACAGATTTGGTGTTTACTCTGATAGGCTTCTGTCTTGCTTCACTTCAATCTTTCCTCACTCTGACCCCGTTCTTCCCTTCTGGAATTAAATGTTTATTCTATTCTTGTATAGTGAAGACGTGTAACTTTAAAAAAAGATTTATTCTATTTTTAATATGTGTGTGGAGTGGGGCACCCACAGAGTCGAGAAGAGGGCATTGGTCCCCTGTAGCTGGAATTGGATGCACTGAGAACCACCCGTTGTAGTTGCTGCCAACTGAGTTTGGGTTCTCTGTAAATGCTCTTCACTGCTGAGCCTCTCTCCAGCACTTGAGACTTACTATTATTTTTACAGGAGCTCACAGTAGGAGATTACTCTGAGCATCAGAAGACTCTGGAGGCTTGAGCAATTTAGAACCATTAAGACTTAGGCGTCTCTTGGAGAAGAACTGAATACATTTTGTATTCTGAGATGGCTATGGGCCTTCTATGAGGCTAAGAGTGGAATCAATGTTAGGGATTAACATTGTGTTAATACAATCACATAGTGTTTGGATGCCAAGTTAACAAGGCGTAGGTTTATGATGGTTAATCTTCATGGTCAAGTTGGCTGGATTTAAGATCACCTAGGAGACACTTCTAGGCTTATCCATGAAGATGTTTCTAGAGGTGTTTAACTGAGTAGGGAAAACGTAGTCTGAATGCAGGTCCTCCCATGGGATAAGAAACCAGATTGAATGAAAAGAACTAGAGGGGAAAGTGTGTATACCAGCGCAGCAGGCACACCGACATTCCCCTCTCAGTTTCCTAAGTACAGCTCTACTGTGATCAGCCACTCTGTGGTCTTGCCCCATACTTTCCCCATCTTTGTAAATAGAATTCTCTCCAACCATGGGGCAAAATAAACCTTCATTTATTATGTTGCTTTCACCAGACATTTTGTCACAGGAAGTAGAAAAATAGGATATCCTGTAAAGGGAATCACGTGGGAGACAGTTTGCTGGGTGACCTTGGCACCCCCACCCACACCCCTTTTCTCACTTAGAACCACTGAGTGCAGCTTCCTGAGATGGGAAGGACCTCGCTAGGACAGCCTGGATTCTAAACGGGATGTCATTCAGCATGTTTTAGCCCAGCAAGCCAAATTCCCTAGAGTACGAAACCCAGTGTGGGTTCCTTTGCAGGGTCTTCTGGCTGAACTGGAAGTGATGTAGGCACAGGGGACATTCCATTCACTCCTGAACCTCGGGAACTGGCGCTCAATGACTCCTGGGCTTTTGTAATCCCTGTCTGCTTACCTACAGTGATTAGTCTGTGCTCGGTAACTTGTGTGTGTAAGCATGATATCTCACCTGGTTCATGTGTGTTCATAACACACGTAATGCTCCTCTGCTCGAGGAGTTTGTGCTACTGTCACATACGTGATTTTCATGAGATAGTGTGGTGGCTTGTGTTCTCATGATACTTATGCTGCCAAAAACCTGTTTGAAATATCCTGCACATTGGACTAAAGGAAGCCTGCCCCCCAGTTGGTTTTTGACTGGTCAATAAGGTTACTGGCAGCTAATGGCTGGGCAGAGAGACAGAGGCAGGACTTTTAGGATTCTTGGGAAGGGACTGAGAAAACAGGAAGAGGCATTCTGCTATGAGTAGGACATAAGGAGAGAGACCTTCCCAAATGTAGGTGAAAGGGAAAAAGTGGCCTCAAGAGGGCTGCCTAGAAGGCTCCAGGGCAGCAAAGATAAAATATGTATTTAATAAGTATTAATTCAGAAATATCAGAGGGGGCGTGTGTTAGCCACTCAGAGGTTCAGGAGTGGCCCAGCCATTGAGCTAAGTATGGCATATTAAAATATAAAGGTTGCATGTATGTCTTTCATTCATGGATCCAAAACATTTAGGTGGGTAGCGAGAAGTGTGCACTCTGGGAGCATAGAGCAGATTTTAACACATTACTGCTACAGGATAGTCTCATTATATAGCTCAGGCTAGTGAGGGACTTTGCTGTGTAGCTCAGGCTAGCCTTATATTCAAGATGAGTCTGCCTTAGCTTCCCAAGTGCTGTGATTACAGACCCTATGCCTAGTGTTGTCGACAGTCTCTGACACTCGTTGGTGCTCTGTGATCATAGCTCACATTTTTATTGCTATACCGTATGTTACTGCATCAAGACACCACCGCTTGCTTATTATTCCAACATTTCTTTCTATAAATGCCAGTCATGGTTCTTATTTTCCAATGGTATAGAACAAAGAGCATCAATGGCTGTAAGAGGGCAACTGGCTTGCGACAAAGGAAGAATATGGTCTTTTCAGGAGCCACTTTTCTCTCTCTCGATGCAGCACAGAAGGTCAGACTTTAGTGTCCTCTTGGGACGCCCCTCCCCCGTCCTCTTCCCATTCCGTGCACCTCACCCAGCACCCTCCACCATGAAATTACTTGGAGCCAATTAAGAGCCTTCTGCTTCCTCATCAGGGATATTTACGACTGTGGGAATATTTATGATGCATGGTAAGGGCACGAGTCAGGGAGGAGACAGAGTTTCTGCTGTCCTTGTAAATGGGATTTGCCTCTTGCTAGCTTTTGCCAGGGTTATAAGGAAGAAGAGTGCAGATCATAGAGTTTAGAGTTGCTTTTCCCCTGCTTCTTTCTATCCCATCTTTGTATTAATTGGTAGTAAGCCTTTTAAAAAATTATTATTACTGCCTTGTCTGCTTTTGAAGGAGGTGTTTTGCTTTTCCGAACCCTCCGTGGTTCTTTTCTGGGCCTGCCCCAGCATCCCCAAGACATCTTTAATGCAACGCTGGAGATTTCTTGTTCTGCAGGAGGCTTGGGAGCTACCATAATGCTTCTACACAGAGCAGGAGGGGCCGGGATCATTTTAAGAACTTGGTAAAATTGCTGGGGAAACCATCACTTCAAATATCCATTTTCTTTGCCTTCCTTTCTTCCTTCACTCTCACCTCACAGGAAATGCCTTTCTCCTTCCTGGGTGTGGGGCCTCCATCTGACTGAGGATCCCACACGTTTCTACCCAGACCTGGCCCCTCTCATCTTTAAATGCTCCCACACAAAGGCTCCTTTCAGGGCTGTGTGTAGCTCAGGGCTGCAGTGCTTACCCAGCACATACAAGGTGTAGGGCTCAGGCCCAGTACTGCAGGAAGGAAACTCGAGTGTGCAGGTGCACAGGCATGCACACACACGCACACGCACACGCACATGCACAGTACCCCCCAGTACTCCGCCTATCCTGTTCCATAAACATGGCTGACAATACTGTGACAGTTTATTAAAATATCCAGCCACTTCACATTTATATGAGAAGCTATGCCCAGGAGTGCCCGTGTGCCAGGCCTCCTTCACCCCTGGACTTCCTCCAGTGCTGTCTCTGCCTTGTGTCCCCACTCCATCACTCTCGTAGCTTTGTCCTTGGTGACACCATTACTACGAGGACCCTAAAGGCCACTATCAACTTCCCAGCTGTCGGATACAACAGCCTCCTCTGTCCTGGTGACCGGTCCACCTGACAATTTTGGGTGTCAACTTCTGGGACTCAGCAACGTTGCTGTCATCTGATCATTCTGTCTTTTCTTTTTGAAGCCAGAGTTTTCTCTCACACCTAAAAGATAGTCTTTCCTCCAAATGGGGCCTCGCACCCATGGCAGCTCCTCCCGCCCAGCACAGTTGCATCATAGCTCACCTCTGATGCACACACACATATACACTTACATTACACAGCCCTCACCACACACACACACACACACACACACACACACACACACACACACACACACACCCCTACCTCACACAGTCCCCTTCTTACACACACATCCCTCACACCTACCTCACCTCACACTCATACACTACCTCATACACACATATCTTATACACTACACACACACACACACACACACACACACACACACGCACACACCCCTCACTGCCTCCCCACCCCCTGAAAACTTGCTTCCTAGAGGCCTCTGCCCAAGTCATTGAGTCTCCTAAAATCAACTTCTACCCAAGCCAACAGGAATCTAAAACAGTTTCTGCCCATCGGGAGCTCGTGGTTTACTCAGAGAGACACACGCGCACAGATTTTGGAATGCTCTGTAACTAACCTGAGAGGCAGCTAATATTGAAGGTGATGATACAGCAAGCCGTGCCACGTGATGGACTGCTGTGCCGTGCGTGGTGCTGATCACAAGGTGTCACTCAGAGAGAAGCCTCAGGCTACTGTGGACTCTTGTCAGGGAGCCTGTGGAGGGTGGGTCAGCGCATCCCTGAGAAAGGGCAGCACAGGGTAAGGTTAGACATTTCAGAGAATATTCTTCTAACCAACCCTCACTCGGTTCATGAAATTCCTTAGCCTAGGGTGGAAAAGTTCCCACAGAGAGATTTGGGAGGTTCAGCTCTGTTAATTATCTAAGTGGGAGGTGGGGGGTACAGGTGGGGTGACTGTTCATCTAGAGCCTGGAAGAAAACATTAATTTTTCAGCAATCAGGTTACTCCCATATCTGGGCAGTAGTGGTCTGGGTTGAAAACATCCATGGCAGGGTCGTATCTCTAAGAGCCCCACCTTCTTTTGCAGAAAACTAACCAGTTCATATATGATGCATGGAATTACCCTCACAGGCGGGAACTAGTGCCCAACAGACAAACCAATCACTTGCCCAAGGAGCAGGAAGGGGGTCAACTTCTGCTGGGAGTTCACTCACAGGTTTACAGGCAGGAAATCTGGGAAGTAATTTGTCTCTTCTTTTGAGACGGCGTCTCACTCTGCTCACGGCAACGCTCTTCCCTACAGCCTCCCGACTGCTGGGATTGCAGGTGTGACCCACCACACCCGGCTGCAGAAAGTCGCTTTTTAAATATTTAGCATAAACCGAGCTTTAATATTAAATCAAAAGATAAATCCATGTAGTCAGTTCTGATAAATAGACGCTAACGAGGCAGGGGAGTATCTCCAGAGTGGGCGGCCCTTTGAAGCTTGTAGCAGAGGAAGTGGTTGGTCCGGAAACAGTTGCTAGGAATAGTTGCAGTGCTAAAGGATGCTTCTCAGTGGGCTGCAGATGGTGGAGTTATGGGACCTGAAGGCTCCTGGCTCTGTGGGGTTCTGTCTTGTTCTCTGGAAGGAGGAAGTTGGTCAAGAAGTGACTCGAGGCTCATCATTGGTCTGTTGGTCAACAGGTACTTATTTAGTAACTACCATGTCTGGGCACTGGGCTTGGCACTTCCTGCCTTGGATGTCTACATTCCAAGCAGGAGGAGTAGGGACTTATGGTGGTGCGATAACCGGTTCACACCTAACCCAGGTGACATACCAAAGGCCAAAGGCCACAGGTCAGCTGACAGAGCAGAGAATGCTGAGTTTGAGAGCAACAACGTGGCTGGTGTTTCAAGCTCCTTTTGGGGAGTCAGGGAATCTCAGTCATTGGTGACTTGGTGACAGGTTCTCTGGGGCTTTCCAACTCCATCCCTATCCCTGTAGGAGCATCCTGGCTGGAATAAATAGCAGGAATGTTCCCCAGGTCCAGAATTTAAGGCAAACTCAAGTCCAGGCCCAGAAGCAGGAAAGAGGTTCCACGGTGCTGACTGGCCAGTGGGTGCAGGGTTCAAGGCTGGGCAGTGGAAGGATTCTTTGCCATGGTGGCTATGGGCTTGCGGGTTGGTACCTGACTTAAAGGAGAAGAGAGTATTTCATGACAGCTCAGCTTGGTGTGGCAAGGGCATGTTCGTGACAAAGTGAGGGTCCCTACAGGACCAGTCGTCTCACTCATTAAACTAGCCCAGCCAGAAGGGTACTGGGTGATCCCGTAGCTGGTGAGGGGAGTCATAGCCACCCAGACCCTAGTGGAAGGATAAGGGAAGTAGATATTGAAGTGGGAAGAAAGGTCATGTGGAGATGGTAGAGAGCTGATCTTGAAGAATCTGAGATATGGCCACACTGAGGCCTCCTAATGGGGGCCGTGGGGACTGAACCCAGTGATCCTAGTCCCTTGTTGTCTGTTCTCTAGTGGGGTTTTCCCAATGGCAAATTCCAGGAACACTTTTTTTTTTTTTTTTTTTTTTTTTTCCAGAGCTGGGGACCGAACCCAGGGCCTTGCGCTTCCTAGGCAAGCGCTCTACCCCTGAGCTAAATCCCCAACCCCCCCAATGGCAAATTCCAAAGAGAAGTCAATGGACAGAAATTCAGGAGGGGTTGAGCGAACAGGAAATACCCCATAGGCTCACCATACTGGGACACGGCAATCTCTGTACAGAAATATCCTCCACTGAACACCATGGGTCTTCTGTGAGAGTAGCTTTGGAAAGGGACGGCCAGGTCGCAGCCATGGTGTGACCTCTTACTTGCCTCTGCAGCAGGCACACAGAGTTCCTCAGGGAGGTCCCTTCTTCTGGTGCCACACCCTCACTGATGGGCATTTGTCATCAGGGAGGGGAGCTGAGCTGAGCTGTTCATGTCCTTGCTTCTCCCTCATCCAGGCTTCTGTCAGCCATGGAAACCCAGTCTTTCTAACTTACTGATCTGAGCATGTCATTTCAATCCCCGAGAGCACCTCACCATAGCATCCAATGCATAGCCCCATATTTCATCGTGACTTATGAGGCTTTTGAGGTGTGGGCATTTCCAGCCCCATTCTTGCCAGACTTATCGTATTCCACCACCTTTTTTTAAATGGGCAACTTTCCTTCAAAAACTTCTCCTTTGCAAATCTCGCTACTGTGGTCCAGCCAAGCAGAGCTGCTCTCTGCTCTTTCCTTGACTCCTGGGCCTTTGCACATGCTCATTCCATACTTCAGCATCAGAAGTTCCATCAAGTCTGTCCGGACTCTCCTTCTTCTTCTCTCTATTGCTAGCTGCTGTGGGGAGGGCTTGATGTGCATCCCTCACCAATCCAAAGCACCATAGCATCTCAACCCTGACCCAAGTCACACGGTTGATTTCCTTGTTTTAATTCAATAGGTGTTTACTGAGTATATTCTACTGAGCTTGTCCAGCACCCCACACTATTGGCCTGTGCGCTCTCTAACTCTATCCAGCCACATCTTTCATAGTTTGGGATTCTCAGAGGAAACATTTCCTCCAGGAAGTTCTTCTCCCAGCATCTTCCCTGTCTCCCAGTCTCTGCAGGAAGGGAGCTCTGCCCTATTCTCTCTGCGCTCTCATTCTGGTGCAGAGCCTGGCATGTGTTGGGCATACATAAGGCTTCTCCTGTTAGGAACGATAAGGAATAAATAAAGCCAGACTGATCCAGGGGTGAATTTAAAGCTTACACCATGTAGAGGGATCCCTTTAAGAACAATACAGAATTACCAATATAAGATTAGAATCGAAAGCAAGTCTTTATTTAGTGTGGGGAAAATGTCACAAATATCACAAAATGAAGAGAAACAATAGGATTTTTGCATTAATTAACTGCCTAGTACACCACTGTCTTATTTTCTCTGCATCTTTTTTTTTTTTTGGCTGAATACTCTTTCATCACTTCTTCATATTCAATGATTATGTGATGTTTTCTGTAGAGAGAAAGGGAAGATAATTAATCTTTCCTCCAGCATAATAAAAATGATATTTATATTGATGGATGGAGTGCATAACACACATGATTTCACAGCCCAGTACACTTGCTGTTTCTAAGACTGCAGCAGTGTGTACCCTACAAACGGGAATTCTCATAAATCCCACTGGGCGCCATTCCCGTCAAAAAAGAAACAAATGACCAGGATATAACTGACTCACAGTATTACTCATTACAGTCCTTTACCCATGACTACTGACGGTGGAAGCTTAGTCCTGTGCTTCTATTTCATGCCGTGGGTGACAGGACAAATCCCCCCTCAGGCTATTTTGTCCAAGTCTTCTTCCTGCCATACTACCCACACACCTAGAGTTGAGCCCCAGGGGCCACTGTCCTTGCTGAGCAGAGCCTTGGTCCTGGACCTCAGTGTGGCAATGCTAGAATAGGTTAGCCCCATGGGCCGGGTTACTCTTGATGCCATTTCCACACTGGACCAGTTAGTGAAGAGTGACTACTTTCAAAAGTGACTGCAGATCACATACCCATGGCCCACAGAGCCTCAAAGCCTAATCTGTACCTGACTTAATTTCTCCTTAATGAGACCTCCAAAATGGCTGCACCAGCCAGTATGACAGTGCGTAGGTTTGGATGGAAGGAGGCAGCAACTTTGACCGTGTGAGTGGTAGACCCCAAACTGTCCTTTCTCAGTGCTGTGGGTCAAGCACAAGCAAGGCCTTGCTCCAGTGAGGTAAATGCTTCACTCCTAAGCTGCACCCCAAGCCTCAGGTCCATAAGCTTAAACTTCCTTAGCTTCATTCTGAGTTTGCCTCTGCTGGTTTGTCTACTATGTCCCATCGGGCTTACAGTTGTTACTTAGTGAGTGTACAGTCACTTTCTTAGTGCTGTGACAGATGCCTGACCAAAGCAACCTAAGGATGGGAAGGTTTGTTCCACTCCACAGTCCAGGGAGTGTAGTCTATCCTGGCAGGAAGGCAAGGCAGCAGGGATGAGGGACAGCTGGCCACATCGAGGCCACAGTCAGAAGGCAGAGAGTGATGAATGTGATGAACGCTGGCATTCACTCATTTTCTCACTCCCTGCCTTATCAGTTTAGTCTCTCAGCCCACGGGATGGCACTGCTCACGTTCATGGCGGCTCTTCCCTTCTTAGTTCAACCTCTGGAAACACTCCTAGAGGTGTGTCTCCTAGGTGGACCCAAAGCCAACAATGAAGATTAGCCATGACAAGGAGTAATTGCTGGTAAGGGCAGAGCTGTTTGGTGTCATTACCCCAGGGGGAAGCCCCTTTGCCTAGTGACCCACATTGCCTTGGTCAAAGCTGGTCCTCATGGAGTAGTAGTTGTTGGGTGTGCGTGGTGGGAAGGAGACCATTCGGTGGGGTAAGTTTTCCCTTTCTTCATGACCAGGCAAGTAGGCCAGTGCCCAGATGTCAGCTGCCCTCATTAGCAACCAAGTTATCCTTGTTGACTTCTCAAGGTAATTCTAACTGGCTGCAGTCAGGGACAGCCACGACTGCCTTTTATTAACAGTGACAGCAGCTCCACTGTTGGAAAAGCAGAGAGAAAGGTCACATTGGAAACACCATTTTCAAGTGTGGAGTCATTACAGACAGAACTCATGGCTTCTGTGCAATGCTGAAGGGTACCTAGCCCAGTGTGGGCCTCTCAGTTTCCTTTTATTCCTTGTCAGGAGGTTGGCCTTGGGGATCCTCCCTCCCACATTTTTCTTCATAGTATTGCATCTACTTCACAGAAAGTTCTAGATTGCCCAGGGCATGGCTCTAGGGGTCCCCAGTGATGAGAGATCAGGATCTAAAATGCTAGGCCAACAAAAACATGGGGCATTTCTGGACCGGATCGAGGCTTGGAGAGCAATGGTCTGAATGAATTGGTGGTATATACATTGCTATCCCAGCACCCAGAGGCTGAGGTAGCAAGGTGGTGAGTACTGAGAACCAGCCATGTCAGGCTTGCTCCAGACCACATGGCAGACCCAGCTCCCTGGCATCTCTCTGATTTAAGTGTCCTGACTAGCATCTAGTAAGTCACTCCCCTCTACATGCCCCATGGCAGTGGTCTCATGTCCCTGTCACAAGACTCAATGCCCTGCCTTCTATTTATGTGCTTAGCATCTATCTTCCAAGATGGACAGCTGGCTCTTCTAGAATATAAATCAAGTCACATTCACACTCCAACCTTGGTTTATTCCCGTTGGCAACTTGACATGATCTAGAGTCAGCTTGAAGATAAATCTCTGCATATCCATGAGGGATTTCCTACATTAGGTGAGCTGACATGGATAGACTCATTCTAACTCTTGGAATGAACAAACAGGAGAGAGAGTGCTGGGTAACAGTGTCAGCCATCACTCCTTCTTGTGACCAGCTTCTTTCTGCTCCTGCTGCCATGCTTTCCTTGCTGTGATGGACTGTAGCTTCTCAGTGTAAGAACAAAGCAAACTCTCCCTTCCTTAAGCTGATTCTCCTCAGGTGTTCGTCAAGCAGCACAGGACGTAACTGATACAGTCCCTACCACAGGCCTTGGCCCTGATGAATATCAGTGGACTGATGGAGTGTGGGGTGGGGGTGGGGTAGGAATGGATGCTTTGGTTAAAACCAAGTCACCAAGCAGGGCAAAGTGTTGTAGTAGAAATAACATTGATACAGGGGAAATCAGGGTCCCCCTTTGTGGTTTTGAGTTTTATTAGTAAAATAATTTAAGAATGGACTCAAGCAGAAGCTCAAGGGCAATTTTATTAGAGTTTAAAGGAAAAACCCCCAAAGTGGGCAAACCATAGAGTTCAGGCACTACCCAGAGAAGGAGAAGGGAGGAGAGGAGAGAAAACGTCATGCTATGTAAGCTGGCATGGAGGTCACAGAGGTGTGGCCATCACCAGCCACATATCAAGGAGGGAGGTTTTAGGGGCAGAGTAAGGAAGCCCAGAATATTGGAGAAAGGCCGAAGTATTGAGGAACGAATCGTTACAAAAGCGATAGAAAGGAGGAGACCCCTTTTCTGAATAACTCAGCATCTCAGTGAGGAGCCATTTCTTTCTGCCTGTCTTTTGGCATGTCTTAAGGTGGGCCTGCCTTCCTCAGGGTGAGCCCTTGGCCACGTGAACCATCCAGGTCCAACCGTGAGGACTCCACCCAGGACAGGGTTTCCTTTCTCTTTACTGTGAGGTTTTTGACTCCAATACGTTGCAGTGGTCGTTTGAGTTTGGCCTTCGGCTCGTCCACTTTGCTAACAAGAATGGAGCCAGGCTGAAAGTCTCACACACCTACGGGCAGTCACCTCATCTCGACTTCATGAACCCCCTGGAGAGCCAGGTTCTTTCTGTCCTGTCCCTGGGCCCAACTGTCATGTTGGAGCTGCTGTTCATTGGTCTGGCTGCCCTGGGCGCCAGGTAACTCTACTGTCATGGCTGTGTCCCATCATCTGGGAGGAAAGGAGAAGTCTGGCGGTGGCAGAAAGCTACTTTGGTTACATCCATTGCAACCATTTCATCAGTCACCCGAGTTTGGATGTGTAGTCTTCGTTCTAGAAGGCCACGTGGCAGCTAAGAGTGGGGTCTATCCTGTAGGAAGGAGGAGCCAGGCTGGAGAGGAAATGACTGGCTGCTCAGTCGCCACGGGTCTTACCTAACCTCTTTAACTCCCAATGTCCTCATTCGGGGCCAGAGCAAACCTCAGTACAGTGTCCGGCATTCCCTAAGGGCTCTGTCTTTATTATTATTTTACCATGGTTGCGGCAAAGCTGACAGAAGGTGTTCACCTGAGAGGGAGCCTATGCATACAAGTGAGCCTGCCTGAGTGGAGTGTGTGTGCACACTCACACATGCACGCA
Source organism: Rattus rattus (assembly GCF_011064425.1). Classification (NCBI taxonomy): domain Eukaryota; kingdom Metazoa; phylum Chordata; class Mammalia; order Rodentia; family Muridae; genus Rattus; species Rattus rattus. The sequence continues at coordinate 53,703,293 of NC_046156.1, forward strand.
CGCACACACATGCACACACTCCCGTGCCATGGTGGTCATGTGGAGATGAGGAATTTGGGGAGTTGGCTCTATCCTTCTGCCACGTGGGGATTAAACTTGGTGCTAAGTAACTTTACCAGCTGAGCCATCTTGTCAGCCCCTCCTTTTAGTGTTGAGATAGCTTCTTCCTAGGTTGTCCAGGTTGCCCTTAAACTCACCCTATAGCTTATGATCCGTCTGCCTCAGCCTCTGGAGGGTGGATTATGGGTCATTGCTACCAGACCCGGCCTGAACCTGCATCTTCGCTAGCGTGCTGCTTGCTTAGCTGGCTTGGGTTAGCTACTCCACTTTCCTGCCCTTATACTTTCTCACCCACTGGACAGGCTAGCAACAGCCCTTCCTTTCAGAGTTGCTGTGAGAATTATTCAGGATCTTGTGTAGAACACAGGTACTGTATCACATAATATTGAACAATAAATCCTGTTGGCTACTTCTGTGACTAATAAAAGCAAGCCTAGAGTGACCTTGACATTGACCATGGATGATGGCAGAGTTTGCAGTGGGTTCTGCCCCAACACCAGACCTCAAAATTCAACTCATTCTAAGGGGCCGGGCAGCTGTGAGCAGGAGGCAGTAAATTAACTTGGCCACGGCGACTGCATCAGTATGCTTGCATTTTGAATTCTCTCCAAATAGATCTGACCTTAAAAGCAATGGTGACATCCTCTGCCTTCTGCTTATTGTCACCTCCCAAAGCTGACAGCAGTTCTCATTACCAGGTGCCCTTCCCAAATGAGCCAGGAGAGAGACTCCTGAGCCAGGAGTCCCAGTTGGCACCATCAACATGAGGGGTGGTGCTGGGCTACCGACCTGGGCTAGAACTGCCTGTCTGTGAGGCAGAGGTTACAGAGAATGACAAGAGCCAGCCTTGGACCAGCCAGAGCTGTAACCAGGAAGATGCAGACCACTTCTGCCTGGCCCTGGGAGGAGCACGAGGTCCTCAGTTTTCATGCTTTGGAGCTTCAAGGCTCAGGAAAGTGGCAAGATTTAGAGGAGGTAGAGTTCCTCTACCCCTGGAAACTTTGTTCTTGCAGGAGCTAGATTGAACCCTGTGCCATTCACCTTAAGTGCCCCCTTACCTTGGCACCAGCTGAGAGGCTGGCCAGGGTTCCCGAGAGACCTGGGAACTGGATGATGTGGCTGGTGTCACTCTGCGTTTCCAGGGCACCCTGCTTACCCAGGCTTTCCACCAGGCTCACCCATCGATTTATTTTCACTTTCGAGGGTGAGTCCTGGGCAAAGCACCTGGACTTGGAACCACTGTTCTGCGCCCACATCTCCCAGTTACATCAGGAATCTGCTGCTCTCCTGCAGACTTGGGAGGGGGGCTTTCATTTGAAGTGAAAAATTGGACAGAATCTAAATGGGCCATTGTAGGAGAATGGCTGTGCTTTTGTGCTTCCATTGCTCTGGGCTGCATTATGCTGCCATTAAAAAAATATATAATCAGGAAGATTATGTGGTGACTTGGAAGAATGCTCTAGTGTGATGTTAAATGGAAATATCAAATCTCATTTTTCTGCCATGAATATAGCTGTAAAAATTATATGAACATCTAGATAAGACCAGAAAGGAATATTTTTTAAGGATATAGGAGAGTAAGCTCATGAGTATAATTTCACCTTTCTTGATATATTCTGGTATCTAACTAAAAAAAAATATATATATTTTAAGGGGCTATAGAGATAGCCCAGAGTTGCTGCTCTTCCAGAGGGCCCAGGTTTGTTTTCCAGGACCCATTTTGGGTGGTTCACTGCAGCCTGTAACTGAAGCTTCAGAAATTCCAACACCCCTTCCTGGATTCTGTGGTCACCTGCACTCACATGGACATAGCCACCCATACATACACTTATAATAAAAAAAATAGAAATAAAAACATTTTAAAACTTGCTTGCTGTCTCGTGCTTCCATCCTGCGGGCCTCTGCCCTTCATCCCCCTTCAACCCATCCCCCCAACCCTCAAAACACACACAGAAGGGGAAAACGAAGCTGACCCACTGGGATCTGTCAGTCTGACTCCTCAGTATGCTATCAACGTTTCAATCGATAGTCAGAGGACAAGATATGACTATTTTGAAAGCAAACCTTAGGTGAACCCATTTCTCTGGTGGCATTCCTTCCTGTGTGTCGTGTCTCCCTGGTGCCCCACAAGGAGGCCTAAGGCAGGCAAACAGCCATCAGTCTGGGTGGGAGCGGGGTGGGGGAGGTAGGGGAGGGTGGGGGAGGTAGGGAGGGTGGGGGGAGGGGGTAAGAGGGTGGGGGCTGGGGTGCGGGGCAGCCAGCAGTCAGGGTGGGAGTGGGTTGGGGTCTTGTGCTCCTGGAGGAGAGAGCAGAGGTGGGCCTGGTAGCCACAAAGCTGCTCACTAGTTCTTTGTTGGATTTGGAAACATGAACGGGAAAAACAAGAAACCAGCCTTTCACAGCGACCTGAGCCACTTGAATATCGTTTTGCCTTGGATTTTAAATATCTCCTAAAGGATGGTGGGCTGAAGACTTGGTTCCCAATCTGTAGTGCTGCTGAAGGGTGGGCCTACTAGAAGGAAGTTGGACCACTAGGATATTTCCTTAAATAGGACCTTGGGCCCTCAGCCCCTTCCTCTCCTTTTCTTCCTGGCCACTATGATATAGGCACCTCCTTTACAACAGGCTCCTGCCACAATAGTCTGCCTTGCCTCAGAAACCCCAACCCCCACCTCCTATAACAGAACCAACCTGAAACAGTCAAAATGTCCCACCTCCATGTGTGTCCATGTGTCTGTGTGAGTGTGTGTGTGTGAGTGTGTGTGAGTGAGTGTGTGAGTGTGAGTGTGTGTGTGAGTGTGAGTGTGAGTGTGTGTGAGTGTGTGTGTGTGTGTGTGTGTGTGTGTGTGTGTGTGTGTGTGTGTGAGTGTGTGTGTGTGTGTGTGTGTGTGTGTGTGTGAGTGTGTGTGTGTGTGTGGGTGTGTGTGTGTGTGTGTGTGGTGTGTGTGGGTGTGTGTGTGTGTGTGTGTGTGTGGTGTGTGTGTGGTGTGGGTGTGTGTGGTGTGTGTGGTGTGTGTGTGTGGTGTGTGTGGGTGTGTGGTGTGTGTGTGTGTGGTGGGGTGGGGTGTGTGTGTGGTGTGTGTGTGTGTGGTGGTGGTGTGTGTGTGGTGTGTGTGTGTATGGTGTGTGTGTGTGTGTGTGTGTGTGTGTGGTGTGAGTGTGTGTGTGTGTGTGATGTGTGTGTGTGTGTGTGTGTGTGTGTGTGTGTGTGTGTGTGTGAGTGTGTGTGTGTGTGTGTGTGTGTGTGTGGGTGTGTGTGTGTGTGTGTGTGTGTGTGTGTGTGTGTGTGTGTGTGTGTGTGTGTGTGTGTGTGTATGAGTGTGTGTGAGTGTGTGTGTGAGTATGAGTGTGTGTGTGAGTGTGTGAGTGTGTGTCAGTGTGTGTGTGAGAGTGTGTGTGTGAGTGTGTGAGTGTGAGTGTGTGTGTCTGTGTGTTTCTGTGTGTGTGTGTGTGTGTGAGTGTGTGTGTGTGTGTGTATGGATGTGGAGGCCAGAGGTCAATGTCAGGTGCCTGCCTCTTCCTCTCAAGTTCTGGTCACTTTATTTTTTTTTTAAAAAAGGCCTCTCAATGATGCAAGAGTTCACTAATTCAGCTAGACTGTCCAGTCAGCAAACTCCAGGGGTCTGCCTGGGTCTGCCTCCCAGACGCAGGGTTACAGACTCAGGCCTGGGGCTGGGGATCTGAACTTAGGTCCTCATGCTTGAAGGACAAATGTGTTATTGATTGAGCTCTCTCCCTAACCCTAACCTTTCCTCTGCTTTAAGTTGGTTTCCTCAGGCGTTTTGTTACTGCGACAAAGCACAGGAATGTGAATGACATTCCTGCTGCCAACCCATTGCAGAAGTTTGAGCTCAGCGGTGTCTCCCCAGGTTAGGATCCAATCTTAGGAACACTCGAAAGCAGTGGTGTTGAGCACTTGCCTTGCAAGAAGAAAGTAGAGGCCATCGGAAGGACTCAGAATCAGCAGCTGAGGGGCAAAAGCTCTTATGAACAGGGTGACTTCCTAAAAATTAAGTGAAGTTATGAGAAAAAAGCTTTGCAAATTTAGAGCCTGTATATTAGTTTCTTAGGGTAACAAAATTCTGTAGCTGGGGAGTTTAAACAGCTGGCATTTGGTGCCTCGATTCTGGAGGTGGGATCCTGAGGTCTCAGAGGCCGTAGGTTTTCTACCAAAGCTTCTTCTTTGGCTTGTGGTAGCTGCCTCCCCTCTGTACATGGCCTTCCTTCTGTGAACACCTGTCTCCTAATTGTCTTTTATGAGGAAACTAGGTACATTGGATGACAGCCCACCCTAATGACCTCATTTTACTCTGTTTTTAGCCTAATTACCTCTTTAAGGACTCGATTTGCAAATACACTCACATTCTAGAGTCCTCGAGTTTAGAACCTCAACATATAAATTTGGTTGGAGTGGTGGGAATTTAGGGTTTACCACTATACAACTTAACGGACAACAGAACAGTACAAATAATTTTTTTTCTGGAGTTACCCGGGGTGCAATGACAGGTATTTAGGACCCAGTGGGGTTCAGCCTGGCTGACCGATTTCCTTGGCAGTAGCTGGTGAGAAGCAGGAGGAGAAGCCAGGCAAAACTCGGAACTCCTCCCTGCCGCTGTGAGGCTGAGCCCTTCCAAGGGCTGCCTCCAGCCTTGTTGGGCAGATAAATGAGCTGTCTGCCCATTGGCTTGGAACACCTTTCTGGTCTTTTGGAAAGCAATCGTCAAATACTCAGCAGTTACTAACTGGGTGGAAACAGTTGTGCATGGCCATGGGTGTGGGTCTTTGATTACATGTGTGTTTTCTAGAATGCTCATAAAGATATATATATATATATATATACATATATATACATATATATACCATTGATCTATATTCTATCTATCTATCTATCTATCTATCTATCTATCTATCTATCTATCTATCTATCTATACTTTTACCTGCTGTGGAAGGACCTCGGTGAACATTTATCAAGGCCCTCCCTGCTGTCTGAGGCCATGGTGGAACTGAAGGACTGTTTTGCTTCACTGGGCCTGTTGAATGAACACAGACATTGGACCTACAAGCTAGAAATGGAGCTGAGGGGTCCCTGGCTGGGAGAACCCCTCTTGCCAGCGTGAGGGGTCCAGAGCTGAGAAGAATCCTCTGAGCCAGTGCCTGGGTTACTTGCTGTTTGACTCTCAGGTGGTGTGAGGAAGAGAAGTTCCCATGAATGCCAGCCGTCTACTCACAATGCTTTCAAGGTGGTCCTTGAGAGGGCTCAGGGTGTTTCCTGGAAATGAATTCCAACATAGGCCAATACAATTCATTCTCTTTCTAATTATCGAGAGCATCAGTTTACCCACTTACAAAGTGGGGTTTTCTTACCCACAAAGGGAGAACATTTGCTCTTTTCTTACCAGGCTTGCCATCCTACTTGCAGAAATAACTCTACTTTTCCTTGGAGGACCACATGGTTCAGGTAGGGTGACCCTTAACCCCCTCTGACTTAGGGGAGGTACCTGAACTTTGTCTGCCCAATCTGAATGACTTATTATCTTTTATTACAGTGATTGGCAGAGTTGGGCACATGACAGTGTGCCTCAGGTCCTGGTATGACCACTGAAAAGACCATCTGCACTGGGGAGCCTCTTACAGTCATCTTCTGTGGAATGGTCCTACTTCCATTTCTGCTGCTGCAACAAGATGCCTTGGCGAAAAGGAGTTTAGGAGATAATTTATTCTGGTCACAGCTAATCATTGAGGGGAAGCCAAGACAGGAACTTGAGGCAAGTCATGTCCCACCCACAGTCAAAAGCAGAGAGAAACAAATGTGTGCAAGCTTGTTGCTTACTCGTGCTTGCTCCAGTTTCTGTTATATAGGTCAGGGAGCCCTGCCTAGGGAATGGTGCTGTTCACAGTGGGACCACTGAGTCTTTCTACATCAATTAACTAAAAAAGAAAATCCTCTACAGACAGGTGAGGTTCACAGGCCAACACAGTATAGGAAATCCTTCACTGATACTCTCCTCCCAGGTGATTCTAGATTTTGTCAAGTTAACCATCCTGAGTCCTGAGTTTCAGGGGAAGAAAACGTTGTCTGCAGAAAATAAAGGCAGTGTGAAGACAAATAGCCAAGAAATGGAAGCTAAAGGCAGCCGGCATTAATTCTTGTTATTTTTGTTAATTTCTGCAATAAAAACACCATGACCAGAAACAACTTATAGGAGTTTACTTTGGCTATCATTCCGAGGGTTAAAAGTCTATCGTGGTAGGGAACATGGCAGCAACACAGCTTATATCTTCAAACTTGAGCACAGAACAGGTGAGAGCTAATGGAAATAGGACCAGGCTATATGCTCTCAAAGCCAAACCCAATGTTGTCCTCCCTCCTGTGAGTACCACCTAAACGGCCCTAAACAGCGCCACCAGATGGAACCAAGTGTTCAGATTCCTGTGGGGGACATTTCTCATTCAAACCACGATGCAGACTTAAAGATGGCACTCGAGGGTTCAGTGTGCTGGGTCATGCTTGTAATTTCACACAGGGATAGCGTAGGAGGATTGGTTGTGTTAGGCTAGCCCGGGTTAGGTAGGATAACCAAGAAGACCCTGTTTGGAGGAGGAGGAGGGAGAGGAGGAAAAGAAAGAGGGAAAGAGAGAGAGAGAGAGAGAGAGAGAGAGAGAGAGAGAGAGAGAGAGAGAGAGAGAGAGAGAGAAGAGAGAAAGAAAGGGGTCTCACCTGGCCTGGGAGACCCTGAAAGCAGTTTCCATGTTTGCCAAAGAGACTCATACCCAGCCTATTGTGCTTGTCCCTGACCAGAACCCTGGGCCTTAGAAAACCGATTAGAGAATATAAGGAATAAAGTCCTTCAGTTTTAGGAACAAGTTACTGCCAGGAACATTCCTCTTTGAAGGAAACCATAGACAATGGATGCTTCCATCCATGCCTTTGGACTTTAAACACTGTTTTCCCATTCTTTACTTTCTATTTCATTTTTTATCATCTTTTTACGTGTATTGATATTTTGCCTACATGTTTATATGTACACAATATATATATTTGTACATATGTACATACATACATATATATATACATACATATATATGCCTGGTGCTCAAGGAGCCCAGAGGAGGGCATGGGGGTGTGTGTGTCCACGCATTCGTGTGCATGACTTGCACAGGGGCGGGGAAGGAACATATACAGCATGTATGCATGTTTATGTGTGCATCTGCACATGTGAGTGTGGGTGCATGTGCAAGTGTGCACGTGTGGAGGCCTAAGGTCGATATCTGGATCATTCTCAGCAGCTCTTCCACTGAGGAAGGTTTCGCCATCAAATTCAGAGCTCCAGACGGGGCTAGTCTCAAGAGCCAGCCTGCTTGCTCTGGAGGTTCCTGGTCTCCACCTTTTGAGGCCGAGCTACTGGCAGGCTGCCACAGTGACCTGGCGTTTGTGTGGGTCCTGGGTGTCTGAACTACAGTCTTCACATTAGCAGTGGCGAATGCTTTAACTCCTGAGCCATCTCCCCAGCCCAGGCCTTTGGCTCTTTTTCAAAAAATAGATTAGTTACCTTGGGACTGTATGGATGGCTCAGAGGGTAAGGGCACTTGCGGCTCTCCAGGGGCCCAGCTTCACTTCCTAGCACTCACGTGACGGTTTACAACTGCTGTAACGCTAGTTCCAGGGCTCTAGTGCCTTCTGGCCTCTGAGGCACCAGGCATACTCATGGCTCACAGATATACATCCAGGGTCAACAAATAAAAACATTTAAAAAAAAAACCTTAAAAATAAAACTGATTGTCTTAAGTGTTTGTTGCTATGAGAGAGGGAGCAGACAGACAGGAGGACTGGTGGTAGGACAAGGAGAACACACTGGCTTCAGGGCTGTGTTACTTGTTTTTGTCAGTCTGAGTTTCTCGACTCAGGCCATCACCAACCCAGTTCCATTTCCACACTGTGCCGCGGTGGTTGGCCGTCCGTTTCACCGGCATGCCACCCCAGTCGCACGCAGAGGCCTGTCCACCCCCTTCCCCTAACGCATGGACTGAGAGGACCTGCTGGAGCACCCACCCTCCCCGCTCAGGGACAATGGCTCGCACTAGGCTTGGTTTGAGCCTGGGATTTGAGATCTGCTGAGCAGCCGGGCTTCCCTTCGGATGCGTACTTTTGTTTAGGTTTGCAAGATGAGAGCCTCTTCTGACTCCAAGGTCTTAATGAAGCTTTTCTAACTTAATTTTCAGACGTAATGACAGAGCCACCCCTGAATATTTGATCCGCAGCATCCCTGGCTTCCACTTGCATGAGACATTTGGCGAGGTTCTCCTGTGCTCTGCAAGCCTGGCAGCTTGTGTTCCTCTCCTGCTGTGGCGCAGTGTGGGGCTTTGGACAGGCGCCTGACTATTACGCTTCCCTTAATGTTTTTGTTTGTGCTTCTGTCAAATATCTTCTTAAAGGTTGATTCCTGTCCTCTCTTAAGAGCAGCTTGAACATAAAATAAAATAAAACAATAAAATAAAACATGCATGTGCCCTGCCTGTGAGAAACGCCTTTATTATTGATGAAGATATCCTATTTCAGTGTCTACCGGTCACCTGCTTATCCAGGTCAGGAGCCAGGAGCCTTTCTCCAGGCTGTGTTCCCCCGCTAGCGCTTCAGTGGTGTGAATATGAAGCAGTCTTCCCTGAAGGTGCTCAGCACACAGGCTGCAACCCGTGCAGTGGGTGTCCCTCAGTAAGGAAGGGTCTCCTCGGCCCCAGTTCTGACATGCTGGCTCTGCTGAAAAGGACCTCGGCCTGTGACCCCGTGCCAACCCCATTTGCTCCTCCTGAGATCTCGAATGCTTAGCATTTGTCGAACATTGTAATGTGGGCCGGTACTTGGAATGATGCCACGCATCGTCTAACAGGAGAATTTTACAGCGCAGAGAACATTACGTTCACAGCCAGGAAGCAGGGAGAGATGAGTGTCTGTGCGCATCTTACTTTATTCTTTTTATTTTGTCTGGGACCCCAGCCCACGAGTTTACTTAGCTCAGTATAGATAAGCCCTCACAGACATACCTGGAGATTTATTTCCACGTTGATTCTAAACCCCATCGAGTTGTTAGTGAAGATTAACTGCCCTAACCTCGGTCAATTTGACTCCTAAGCATATCACTTTAAAAAAAAGGGTTATTTATTTATTTTATGCATGTGAGTACACTGCAGCTGTCTTCACACACCAGAAGAGGGCATTGGATCCCATTACAGATGGTTGTGAGCCACCATGTAGTTGCTGGGAATTGAACTTGGGACCTCTGGAAGAACAGTCAGTGCTCCTAACCACTGAGCCATCTCTCCAGCCTGAGCATATCACTTTTCAGACATAATCTTCCACCTTTCTCCCAAGATGCTCAAGGCCATCTAATGACATAAGATGCATCCAGTAGAACTTCAAAAGTCCCCAAGGTCTCAACAAATCCATCACTGTTTATAAGTCCAAACTCCAAGCCTCATCTTAACTTGGGCAATCTCCTAACTGTGAGCTCCGGTGAGCTAAAAACACATTCTATTCTTTCAGTTTACAATGGTGTAGAACAAATATCTCCATTACAAAAGGGATGGATAGGTGACTAGCAAGAACTGATCGGACTATAGACGGAAACCTAGCAAGGCAACTAGCAATCATGTAGCTGGATGTCTGACCTCTGGGAACACTGATAGAATTGTTCGGGCTCCAAAGGGCTTGTGTGGTCCACTCCTCTGGCTCTGCTACCTGCAGGAAACATAGCTGCTCTCTTGTGCCAACTGTACTTTGTGTCTGTGGCTTTCCTCGGCAGATGCCCCTCGGTCTTGGCATCTCCAACATCCCTTATCATTTGTTGATGTGATTGTTATTCTGTTAACTAGCATAACTGATATACTAACCGTCCTGGAGACTCCACTGCAACCTAGTTTTACTTTCACAGCTTCCTGTGGTAGCCTCTCGGGACCTCCTCGCCCAGCTAGCTCAACTTGGGGAATCAGGGTAGAAGACTCCATGACCTCTTCAGTCTTTCGCTTTTCATTCCTACAATACCAGTACTATTTGATCAATGCTGCCATGTTCTGAAGCTAGCTTGGGATGGAGCCTGGCTGGTTTTGGAACCCAGCCTTTGTGGGTTAACCCCAGGACAAGACATTCATAGGTAGGTATTTTTGAGCCATTCTCACTTTAGGTTTTCTCCTTTTAAATGAATTTGCATTTTCACCAGTTGGGGACTTTGCTAGATAGGATCTTGTCCCTCAGGTCATTTTATGGTTCCCACTAGGTTTCTCTTTAGTGACACTAATCACCAACACTGTGCCATCTTCACACTCCTTGCCTGAAGCTGTGAAGCCGCTCACACACACACCTTCCACATCCTCTTCGCTCTCTCTCACTGTAGCTCTGGGTAAGAGCAGTTGAGCTGCACAGCCTGCCTGCCGTCCTGTTTTGAAATTTCCTCCTCCTAACGAATTAGTCCCCCTACCTTTAAATCCAACCCCATTCAGATTTTCAGGACATGGACAGACATAGACAGGTTCACATGAACAGCCTCTAGCCCAGGTTTTGGCAAAGTTCTTGTTCTCTGAAACCTTATAAACCAGCCCCTCGTTTTCTGTGTTCTCTCAGTATTCTTGTCTTCCAGGCTCCTATCAGATTCTAGTCATCAAGATTAATGGTCAGGGGGTTGGAGAGATGACTCAGCAGTTAAGAGCACTGACTGCTATTCCAGAGGTCCTGAGTTCAATTCCCAGCAACCACATGGTGGCTCACAACCATCTGTAATGGGATCTGATGCCCTCTTCTGGTGTGCATGAAGACAGCTACAGTGTACTCATATAAATAAAATAAATAAGTCTTTAGAAAAAAAAAAAGATGAACTGTCAGGTCCTAGTCTGAGCGGATCACAGACCTTGTTGGGAATAGGTATCTAGGAGAAGGTGCCTTTAGGTATGCAGAGTGCCGAGCAGGGTGGGCCACGTGGACAGAGGCAATTCAGGTTTCGGCAAGGTTCAGGATGGGTTTTCAGGGGTCTGGATGCAATGCTCCAGGAGCAGGAGCAGTGATGTGAGTTGTGCTATTAGATTACAGCTGAAACAGCAAAGCTGTCATTTACTGAATATAGATAGTATTTCAGTGAAGGGAGGAGAGAGGAGATGAGAGGTGACAGTATGTTCTAAGGAATAGGGGATCCAAGCTTGTTCTGTGCTGACTTTATCACAGTGCACACCTTCCTCTATTCAACAGACGTGTAAAGAGTTTCTGCATGCCAGATACCAAGACAGAGAAGGTAAGCGCACAGACTGGGTGTGACACAGAAAGCAGCAGACACACGCCCCTTCCTGTGCTCTGTTAGATGGTGCTGGCTACAGACTGGGCTTGAGAAGTGACAGCAGGGGAAAGCGAGGCACGGCGCCTCACCTTTTCTGTTTAAGCAAAGCACCAATAGAGCGCCCTTTACTAAGACCGGACAAAGCTGGGACATGCTGAGACGGAGAACAGACAAGGAGAAAGCTTGCAAGATGGAAGAATGATTTCACTGTAGATGCATCTGGGCACCAGGGATGTCGTGGCCAGAATGGAGACTGCTCTCCATAGGCTGGGTGTTTGGACACTTGGGCCCCAGCTGGAGGCGCTGTGTGGGGAAGAGTAGGAGGAGCAGCCTTGCTGGAGGAAGTGTGTCACCAGGGGCAGGTTTTATATAACTCACCCTCCTTCCAGTTCATTCTCTCCACCCCATGTTTGCCACTGAGGATGGGATCTCTCAGCTTCCTGCCTCTTCTCCCATGCCTGACACCCGTTGCTATGTCCCTATACCTCCCCACCATGGGCTCTTATCTCTTGGAGCTGTAACCTAAAATAAACTTTCTCTTTTGTAGGTTGCCTTTGGTTACTTTTATCACGGCAACAGAAAGGAGATTACTGCGCACAGCCAGCAGTAGATCTGCTCCTGAGAGGCTGGCTGCCCAGCTCTGGCTCCTGGGACCTGCAAGTGTACCTAGCAGACATGAGGCAGGTGACCAAAGAATGTCTGTGAAATGGGTCTGAAACCCGGATGTGAGAGTATCTTCTGGAAGGCCCTGCACACGTTTCCCACATCCATCTTTTGTAGCGCCAAGGACTGAACCTCATGGGAGGTCTTACTGCCCATCTGCTAATTTCCTCTGGAAACAACCTCGCAGGTACACTTGGCCAGAGGCATCTCTTCTACAAAAGACTAAATCCAGTGGAAATGACAATAAAGATTAATTACACAAATATAATCCTTGCCAACTTGCACCCAAACACATCACTTTAAAACAGAGCGCAACTGTCCACTCAGCAGGCCCACTTCCAAAGCCATTCCCATGTGTTAGCTGCTTTTGCTATTCTCAGCACCCACTTGTAGGCAGCAAAAATATGTGGACATATGGTGAGGTCACCCTGTTCCCCTATCAGACAAAGCTCCTTGGGGACAGAGACCTGGTTTCAGTCAGCTTAGTCAGAGTTCCCTAGAGGAGTAGAATTTATAGAATGAATATCTATCTTTTTTCTTTCTTTCTTTCTTTCTTTCTTTCTTTCTTTCTTTCTTTCTTTCTTTCTTTCTTTCTTTCTGATATAGACGCAGTCATAGACAGACACAGAAGGATAATATAGGATTTACTAGAGTGGATTACAGGCTGTGGTCCAGCTAGTCCTTTGGTCTTTTATCAAAGTAATCCAGTCTTTGTTTAGTCCACGAGACTGGATGTCTCAGCTGGTCTTCAGCATATGTCAGAATTCTGAAGGAGTAGAGTCTAATGTCAGTGAAGGAATAGACTTGCTAGAAAGGGCAAAGCCAAGCAGGCAAGGAGAGCAAGCTTCCTTCTTCCATGGCCTTTATATATAGGCTGCTGGCCTATAGGTGTGGCCCAGATTAAAGTTGTATCTTCCCACCTCAAAGATCTGGATTAAAAGTGTGTTTTCCAACTTCCAACGATTTTATTAAGGAAAAAATCCTTCACAGGTGTGCCCGGTCGTTTGTGTTTCAGTTAATTCCAGATGTAGTCAAGTTGACAACCAAGAATATCTATGGCGCTAACACAGACCCTCATCCCTAGGACCAAGTCATGGGGTCTATACTGACCCACATACACTCCCTGACATTTCCAGACAGCAGCCAACTGGGCAGCCAAGGAGCAAGACCCATGCAGCAAGCTCAGAGGCATGGCTGGACACCGAGGCTTCGTGGCCCTCTAGGGTGTTTAAAGGGATTTAAGAGTGGGTCGGGAGGGCGAATGCCTCAGAGGTCACTGAACCAAGCCTAGACTCTCCATCCAGATGCTGCTCTTTAAAGAGCAGATTTTGCCATTTCACTTGTGTGCCAAAGGGAATTGCAGAACTCCACAGGAAGATGGTCCACACCCCCTCTATGCCAGCATCTCTGAGATTGCCCATTACTCAGAGAGCTCCATGGACACAAATCCATTCCTTAGGTGTAAGGCCTCTGGGCTCCTGGAAAATCCGAGCATTGTTGAGTGGGAGCTCTGGGGTCCCCAGAGTCAGAGGCCATTCTTGTGGTCTGCTTTGGGCTAGAGAGGTTTCTGTAAGAAAAGATGAGAGAAACCTCTGTGAAGATGTTCAGAGATGGTGCCTGGAGGGAACGGTGGCACCAAGGAGCAAAGACAACTGAGGATTTGGGGTTTTTAGAAACTCCCATGTCCTTTCTAAGCCTGGGGGAGGTTGTGGAACCCTGCCCTAGAATACCATGGCACTTTCTTGCCTGCCAGCTTGCTCACTGCTTGTAACTCGCGGTGGGACATTTCACACCTTCCCAGGGACTCTGGTGAGGCCAGACAACACCAGGGATCGTCCACACATGGACAGATCCAGGTGAGAGGGCTGAACACAGGAATAAACACAGGTCTAAAGGTCAAGATCCCTCTGTGGGTAAGAAAAAGCTCTGTAGCAAGGCCACAATGGGCTCCAGCCTGGCCCTGGTGCTCACCAGCTGGGGTGAGCCTCTCACCATCTCTGATTCTTACCTTCCCCATCTTTGAGGTGTAGATCTTTCCACCTTACCCAGAGGGTTACAATGGCAGTATGTGAGCAAACTGTGTGGCACGCTCTGGGACACAGTAGACCCTCAGATGGTTTGTGTTGACCCCTCCCCCTCCCCCTGCCCCCCAACTCTCTGCCTGTGCCTGTCACCCTGGGGTGGTTTTCCTATAATATTCTCTACACAGAATCATTCACTACTGAGGCCCCTCGAGGAGGGGTAAAATATCTAATGAGGGATTTCCAGAGACATAAAAATTACATCATTTTATGTGTAGCCATCAATCAATTTTAGAGAAAGCTGGCCTGCATGGCCGAGTGACACCGCCAGCTTCTGCAGGCTGCGTTTCATTTTATTAAGAGCAGAACAATGAGTTCAGTTTCCCTCATTGGATGCTAAAAAAGACAAATTAGCCAAAAGCAAATTCTGCTGAGGCTGTGCTTCAGACTTGAGAGCCTGTGCTCCAAGATGGAGCCTTCCCTTGACCTTGAGAAGCCACAGACATGCTGGCGGCTGGATCCCAGCCTGCTGTAGAGACAGCTGGGTCAGCTGCCCAGGAGCCCCACAGCCTATCCAGGACCTGGACCAGCACAGCAGCATGCATAACATTAGAATAATCCACGGGACATTACACCCTTCCGGGCAGGGCATGTTACTTGAGGATTCATTGATGCACTGGCTGTGAGGACCGTCATCTACGAAAACCAGCTCATCTCAACATCTCAACAAACTGTGGGGAAGGGTTAGAGGCAGGGGACACATAGACATCGTCCCAGAACACTGTTTTCATATGTACAGAATAGAACAATATGAAGACAGCCCTTAAGTGGAAGTTCTCTCTTCACCCCCTCACAGACAGCAGCATGGGGGGTGTTGCTAACAGATTTGGGCAGGTCATAAATGTGGATGAGATATCTGAAACTGTGGAGATCAATGACTCCTACTCCCCCGCCTCACCCCCCACAGATGGGGAAGGCATTCCCCGCCCCCCTTTTTTCTTAGATTCATTTAATTTTACTTGTATGAGTATTTTTGCATTCATGTATGCATGTATGTGCCCTGTGTGTCCCAGGTGCCCTCAGAGTTCAGAAGAGAGCAATGGTTCTCTTGGTGCTAGAGTTACACAGATGGTTGTGAGCCACCGCGTGGGAATGGAGCCCAGGTTCTCTCAAGCACAACAGGTGCTCTTAACCACTGAACCATCTCTCCAGCCCCGAAAGCTGGAGCCCAAAGAGGGAGCAGTTGGAGCATCAGAGGAGGGGAATAGCTAATGGAGGGAAGGAGGCTGGGGTTTGGTGGGAAGCATTGAGCTATCCTGCCTGTAGCTGAGGTTCTTTGTTCAATCTCTTAGAGTCCTAGGCAGTGGCAAATGTGGACAGAGATGACAGAGGTCTGAGTCAGGCATGGCTATAAGATGAAAATAGGGATCAGCAAAGACTTTAAGGAAGGTCAAGAAAGTGGGTAGGAAGAGAGCAGGCCAGAGAGACCCCCGGAAGAGGTCTCCTAGCCTCCTCATGTTGCCCCAGGAGCATGTTGGGATTTCAGCGCAGAGGGAAAAGCAGCTTGCGCCTTCCTTGGAAGATGCCCTTTTATTTGCCATCCATCCGTTATTCTGTTGGAACAAGTCTCGGCAGGATTGTCAGCAGGAAAAATTAATACTAAGAGGAGTCCTAAGGGATCACCCGCATCCCAGCCATGGTCTTCCTTACCACCACTGAGTCTTGTAGACGAGTTTCCCTTCGGAAATCCACAGACCAGTTGTCGGCAGGAAAAATTTTAATTTAACCTTGATTCCATTAGCGTGGCATCTGGGGTTGTATTTACCCTAGGGAAGACTTGGCTCTATCCCCAGAACAAGCTTGTGACTAACTTGGAGCCATCCTAGAATCCAGAATGACCAGAGGTCTCATGGTGGGGATGTGGGAAAGCGTGTCCCAAAGGTAAAAACGTCCAGCGCTCCAGTTTGGTGGAGACGTAATGACCAGGAAGGGTGACTCTGCCGTCTGAGTGAACCTGTTATGAGGCTGTCAGCTGTGGCAGCAACGGTGCACACTCATGGGGCACCTGACACACCAGCACAGCATTAAGTCCACGATGCCACCAGACGAGGACTCCAACCTTCAGAGAAGGAGCTGGGCATTGAGATGTCACATCATTTGTGCAGAGCCAGGCAGGGCTTGGTCACTTCCACATACTCATTCTCCACATCCCAGACGTGAGTATGGGAGCATGAGTGCTACTGATGCCAGCAGCGTCTAGCCGAGGGGCGGGGAGGGAAAGGAAGTCACGACTCCAGCTGTGGCCCAGGCCTCTCAGCCTCGGGAGCAGTAATGGTGTGGTCCCCACGGGGCATCTGGACTTGAAGGGAGGACAATGCAGTTATGTCCCAGCAGTGGATAGGACTCCTCTGTGACTTGAAGACCACAACTGTGCTCGATGCTGTGTAAATTTCCCTCTAAGAGGAGATAGCTACACTTGAATTGCAGGGGTGTGGGGAGGTCAAGAGTGTGGCTGCAGTCAGCTGAGTGTGACTCTCTGCTGATCACCTCATTTCTTGGGGGTTGTTCTGTCCTCTAGAAATTGGGTGTGAGACTGCCAATGTCACCTGCTGGCCAAAGGGACTAAATGGGATGACATAAAGTAATCCAGTCCATTGCTTGACAACCATAGGTGCCCAATATGTATATATATACATTTTCCTCCTTTCTCCTTCAGAAGAATTTTTAGAGGCTGTGCAGTCTCTTTTTGAACCTTTATGTAAATTCATGTGAAGTGACATTCAATGAAATCACTCATCTGAATGATCCCTTTAATTCTACCTGCAGCTTCAGTAAAATTGAAATTTAAATCATACATTTTATTTAATGGAACAACTTAGATGTCAGGAGAAAGGAGAGAGGTGTCGAGGCGACACCTGTATTAAGACGAAAAGACCTTGGAATTAAAAATGAGTGTCTTGGGGGTGAAAGAGCTTCTGCTAAACGGACCGTTATCCTTGGAGAATTTTTTTTTAAAAAGACAAATTTAATCCAAAGATACAGATTGGAATCAGGTTTTGAAGAACAAATTCTTCATTATAAATTTGTGCCTCGTGATTTCCCCACTATTTCTCAGGCATCTTGCTTGTCTGGATTATGACACAGATTATGGAAGGCTATTAATGATTGATAGAAGAGGCTAGAATCATAGGATGATTCTGCAAATGCATTTTAGGCTTCAGATCTAACTACTAAAAATGTCCATCTATGTTTAATTGCTTTAATTAACAGTAGGTTTAACATTAAAAATTCTTAATGTGCCTTGCAGGGCCCTGGGCCCTGGGTACTGGTTTGTCCCCTCCCCCAAACAAACCTTACTTTAAGAAAATCAAATTATGAACAGAGAGAAGCGAAGGGTTCCATATCCCATGATAGCTAATATTTTTGATTTATTAAGGCTTTCTCTATAGTGAGAATACTAAGTTTATTGTACAGAGGTATGTATGTGTTTAGGTAAAATTAAGAATTTATTCTCCCTCTTGCTGTGAGCGGCCAGAGGTGACCTGTGAAGATGGTTCGCTACTCCCTTGACCCAGAAAACCCCACAAAATCATGCAAATCAAGAGGCTCAAACCTTCGTGTTCACTTTAAGAATAACCAGGAAACTGCCCAGGCCATCAAGGGTATGCATATCCGCAAAGCCACCAAGCATCTGAAGGATGTCACTTTAAAGAAGCAGTGTGCCGTTCCGGCAGTATAATGGTGGAGTCGGTAGGGGCGCCCAGGCCAGACAGTGGGGCTGGACACAGGGACGGTGGCCAAAAAAGAGTGCTGAATTTTTGCTGCACATGCTTAAAAATGCAGAGAGTGATGCCGGACTGAGGGTTTAGACTTAGATTCTCTGTCCTCGCACACATGCGGGTGAACACCGCACCTAAGATGGCGCCGACGAACCTACAGCGCTCATAACCCATCCATGAGCTCCCCCGCCACACTGAGATGCTCCTCACTGAGAAGGGACAATTAAAGCCAGAAGAGGAGGTACACGGAAGAAAAAGATACCCCAGAGGAAACGGAAGAAACAAAACTCATGGCACGGGAATAAATCCAGCATAAAATAATTGCAGATAAATTAAAAAAAAAAAGAATTTATTCTGTCATTCAAAATGTTAGTGCATTTCTTTCCATTTTTATGTGGCAAATGCTACTATAACTTTCTGTTCGAATTTTATATGTTTTTAGTTTTAAAGGTCTCTCTCTCTCTCTGTGTGTCCCAAAATTATTAAAAACTTAACTTATTTTTATTATTTTTATGATTACATTTTGTATGTGACCTTTGGCGATATTACTGGGTTTTATTCTGCTATAAAAATAAGATTTGGATCCAGGTTTAGTTTTTCAAATGACTGTCTGGTATTTCCACCACCACGTCTCTTTATTGATTTGAAGTGTTACTATTATAATGTGCTTAATCCCATATAACCCTTTATGTGCTTGGAACCATGTACAATTTTATAGTATTCTCTATGCTCTGTCTGGCTAATGTCATAGATTTGGTGACTGAAATGTTGAAAGATACTTTAATATTTGGTAGGTTAGTTTTATATAGTAATTGGGCAGAGTAGAATTAACAAGGATTTTTTTTATAAAACCATATTTAAAAATCAAATGCTAGGGGCTGGAAAGATGGCTCGGCTGCTAAGAGTACCTTTGCTGGTTTGTAATTTGGTTCCCAGCAACTGGATGGCAGCTTCCCCCCACCTGTAACCCCGGTTCCAGGGGATTCTATACCCTCTCTTGTCTTTGAGGCAGTAGACGCGCATATGTTACATGTACACACACGGGAAGAAAACACTCACACGCATAAAGTAAAAGTGTACCTTCTAAAAAGAAATCCTGGGTGTAGGGGTGCAGGCCTGGAATTCCAGCCCTCAGGAGGCTGAGGCAAGGCTGAACTGTGCCACACAGACCAAGGATGGATGAAGTACCGGAGAGGTGGGAAGAGGGGGAGGAGAAGAGAGGCGGAAAACCGGAGGGAAATACTATTTCCCTTTTTATGATTAAGGCAATGAGCGTTCAAAGAACCCAGCTACACTATTCTGTATCAGAATTTCCTTCTGAAACTAGCTGAAAGGAAAAATCAAAACCGAAGGGAATACCATGAACGTCCTTCAAGTGGAGACATATTATTGAAGAGTTGGCACAAGTTCTCTCCGAGGAAAACTGTCCCCTCTGAAATGAAGGAGCCCAGGGTATATAAGACTGGATAATGAATAAATAAAAAACTGATCACACCATAACAGAGCCATCTGGGAGGCCGGTCATCCCCGGGGATTGTGAGCCAGAGAATTGCTGGATGGATGAGAATTGCGTGGATCCTTGACCAGCCTTGATGGTGTGGACAGACATGTTCTGTATATGGCTACATCCATGAGGAGTCTTGCTACAACACTGGGCTTTCATGCAGAGCCTCACTTCCGGGTGATGCCACAGAGCCCCTGGTCTGCTTCGCCTCTTAGAGCTGAATAAACTGTATAGCTCTAAGCCCAGAGCTATGGGAGCCAGCCAAGAGTGGAGAGGCCCACACCTCTGTCTCCATGGCGGCCAAGTAGAACCGCCCTTCATGACCGAGTCATTTACTCAACAAGATGCCTCACGAACCAGTCCCTGAACACTGCTGTGCTTCAAAATAATGAATGATAATCTTTTCTCTGTAAGTTATTTACTCAGAAATGTCAAATGGAATGTGACTTCTCCCCCTAATGTGGAACGGGGAGGCTCCTGCATGAGAGGTTTTGGATACTGGCAAGATCTCTGGTTGGGAACATGGTCATGGCTTCCCAACAGTTACCAAGAGGAAGATGTTCTTGGATGACAGAGTTTCCATTCGATCTCAAAAGACTGTGGTGGGGTTCCTTGCAGACACTTGGCAGTCTGGAGATGCTAACAGTAACAGACACTAAATAGAAACCAGAGGCGAGGGGGAGGGCCATTCCTTTGGAAAGCACACTGTCCTACCAGGTATACAGATTTACACGTGTCACGGCTGTGCAGATGGTGAAGTCTATAAGCATATGTAACAAACTTGTGACTGCTCCTGCAGTGGGCAGTAAAGGCCTTTAACTTTTACGGTATGTAAGTCTTCCTTAAATGCTTTAGAACCAGCTTACATTACTTTTGCACTTAAGAAAATGCAGACCTTAAAAATTAAATTGATTTTAGAGAAGTATCGAGTATCTTTTTGAACAAAAATACATTTTATGTGTATGGATGTTTTGCTCGCGTGTATGTCTGGGCACCACATGCTTACCTAGTGTCTATGGGGGCCAGAGAAGGACATTCGATTCCCTGAGACTGGAGTCACCAACAGTTTTTAGCTGCCACATGGATGCTGAAAGTTGAGCATGGGTTCTCTGGAATAGCAGCTGGTGCTTTTAACTGCTGAGCCATCTCTCAGTCAAAAGCATTGGGTATTCTTAAGATTATGACACCACTTGACTTTAATTTTTGCCGTGCTGGCCTGAGAAAGGTAGAGATGAGAGTTTTCTTCAGGAGCACGAGTCTGCCCTAGTGGAGGACCTGCTGCTTATTTGCAGCAGTGAAAGCCGGTGCTCCCTGTGCTCATCTACAGAAACGAATAGGCAAGCTCTCTCCATTCATCTACTTAGTAAAGCGTAAGCACTCCCTCTGACTGTGCACAGCAGCGAATGTGAGCGCTCGTCACCGAGAACACAGTGCTCCCTCTCGTCCTCTGCCTGTCTATAGGAGCAGATGTGAGTGCTTCCTTGGTGGCACGGCTACTCCATGAGAGAATGAGGTAGTCTCTAGAGAACCTGAAAGTCTTTCTGACATCGTGCTGGCCTGAGACTGGTGAGGTCTAACATAGCAGGAATGACAAGTGGTTAGTTATGACCAGGAGAGGGTGTGGTCTGATGAAATAAGTGGCTGGCCACAAACCATGTAGGTCTGCGGAAGACTGGCTTGATTCCCTCTTCAGACAGAGTCCTGTCTTCGCTGGCTGCAAGGTCATTGTGCTCAACGAGACCTCCCCGGTCCAGGGCCCCAGTCACACATGCAGGCAGTGGTCAGCTCCCTTGTGAGGAGTTGGAGTCGACAGACTACGGCTCTTTCGCATTAAGATGAGAAGCCAAGGGTTTTCTCCTCCCTCGTTTTCTTTTTCTGGCTCGGAATAGGTCTGTGCGTACACAGCAGATGGCTTTCTGACGAAGCCCAAATTCATCCAGTCTTTGGGGAAAAAACTACAGCAAAAAGGACTGTTATTCCAATCTGATAAGACTTTCTATTTTCAGCTAGAAAAATGAGTGTCTGTAAGTAGAAAAGAGAGGGAAAAAAAATCACTCCAACACCAGGAAAGTGAAAGTAATGAGAGTTGATACTCGCCTTGGGTGGATCTGGGAGTGTTGTGTAGGCCCAGGCACCACTCTGGCTCAGCAGCCACAGGAAGACAGCTCCAGACAGCAAGCCAGACAGGCAAAGGCGGGAAGGGGACACACCAGCTCCAGCCATTACCTACCTGTGAGGGAAGCTGCTGAGAGCAGAAATGGGTAAGGCTAAAAGGGGCCTCACATGGCTTTACGGATTTTTTGTTTCTTTATAAAATTCCATTTTGCTTAGAAAATAATCGAATATCAGAGATTGGGCACTCTTGCAAATCACCAGCAAAGACTGTGGAGCAAGAGTGGGGGCAGGGGGAGGCTGCTTACTCTTTCACCTACAGATGGGACTGCTGTTACAAGCACTCAACTGTACTGTGCCTCTATTTTCTCATCTTTAAAGTGGGGGTGGTGATTGAAGACATGGTGGAGATTAAATGGCTTCAGTCACTGACTTGTGACTGCCTCTGCAGCTCCCAGGAACTGCTCTGAGAAGCAGGGATACAACAGTGATCAGAGCACAGGGAGAGAGGGCAACCTGAAACTAAGTGATGAAAAATGCAGTCCCTTATGAGATAAAATCCCATGGTTCATTTTCAATATAGAAGTGTCTTGTGTCTTCATAGGTCCAGTTGCAGATGAACAAGAAACATTGGGGGGCCTGCTAAACTACCCTACACCCCAACAGTCTGGATAACCTAGTGACCTTTAGCCATGACAAGGTTGGGTTAAGCTTTAAAATAAACAGGCTGTAGAATGTAGAGATGAACACGTGATCTTTGTTGGAACAATGAAATCAAAGGTGAGCATAAGTGGCAAAAGGGAACACCTAGACGGTGCGTAAGCTTGCCACACTCAGCTGCAAAGGTAAGGAGGATGGGCTTGCTGCGTTAGAGTTAGAAAAACTATTCTCTGCTATCCGTCCTCCTGTCCTGGGCTGATGCATGTGTAATGTTGCAAAACGAACTGCCTCACTTGGCCACTCCTAGTCTTCCGTGCTTGTTTTTATTAAGTGAAAACCTTTGTTTCCCTCAATAAGGATAAGGAAATACAGAGTGGGATGGTGGTGCTGAAGAGGTGTATGTGTGTGTGGGGGTAGGGTTTGGGTGGTGTAGGGGGTGAGGTGGTGGAGATGGGGAGGATGGGAGGTGGGTGTGTGGGGATGTGGTCTGGTGTAGTGTGGTGCCTACAAATCCAGCGCTCTGAGGAAGGGCTGTACCCAGTGAGACCATTCCTCACAGCAAACAAAAAGCAGAATCAAGGATTAAGAAGGCCAGTGCTGGGAGGAAGCCTGGATGGCATTTTTGTCATCTATATTTGAAATCTGTCTTGTAATAACACTTTTTAAACGGGAGGCATTGGGATTGGTATAAAACAGAGGCTGGGGAGATGGCTTAGCAATGATGCTCTACTAGAGGACCCAGATTTAATCCCCAGACCTACATGGGGGCTCACACCTGCCTGTAACTCCAGTTCCAGGGAATCTAACAGAGTCTTCTGGTCTCTGTGGGCAGCAGACATGCACACGGTATGTTGACTTACATACATGGAAACATAAAAATTAGAAAGCATAAAAATATGCACATAAAAGTAAGAAAGCAATAGGTAGAAGACAGCATCAGAGTCTTGACAGTCTTTTGGACGAGTTGGCAGTGAGCACTTCTGCACGTGACTAACCCTGACGTCAGATGTTACTGACCACAGAGGACAAAAGTTGATCCGTGAAACAAATAATTCAAAAGTAATTTCTACTATAAAGAGAAAAATCACATTAAAAAAGCCCTAGTAATCTCTAGAATTGGAAACAGAAAAAGTTGAGTGCATCAAACGGAGCAGCGGTGGACGGGTATTCAGTGGTTGAAATTTTACGTAATCAGTCCTGATGAAGAGGTAAAGGAAGACCAAGGAGAAACATTAAATGAAAAGGAGAAAAGGGGAAAAGTAGAGAGGGAACAGTAGAAATAGACTCGCTGGCACGGGGCCAAAAGATAAAATACAAAACGGTGAAACAGAAAAGATACAGCAAGGACAAGGAATAGAGCAAGGTCAGGGGGACCATCACCCCATCTTCTGCCCTTGGTAATGTCATGGAAACTAAAACTACTGCAGTGTTTGGTGGTCCCCGGCGCTGGGCTGGCAGTGCTGGGGAGGCTTCTTTATCGGCAGAGATGTTAATGTTCATTACTTATTGCTATGACAGATATCTGACAGAATGACGATGGAAGGGAAGGGAGGGAGAGGGGAGGGAAGAAGGGGAGGGGAGGAGGAGAGGGAAGGGAGGAGGGATTGGAGGAGGGGAGAAGGGGAGGGGAGGAGGGGAGGTTTAAGACTCTTGGTTTAAGAGCTGATATAGTCTATCATGGCGGGAAGACATGGCAGGCAGGAGCCCTGAGGTAGCTGGTCACACTACTTCCAAACTCAGGAAGCAGAGAAAGACAAACGTCTTCCATTTTTATTCAGTCCAACTATGGGACAGGTCACCTGTAGCTGGATGGGTCTTTTGTCCTTGGTTATTTCTCTAGAATTGGCCTCCCAGAAAGCCCAGACGTGTGTTCCCTCAGTGATTCTAACCCAGTCAAGTTAGCAATGAAAACAAGTGAAATTAGGAGCCAAAGGGGCTCTGGACCCTGTGGGGAACTCTCAGGCTTTACTTTCAGTTAGTGATTAGGAATCTGCTAGGATTCTTCCCTGGACCTAAGAGAAGGCAATGAAAGGGGCCTATGCTCCGGCTCAGGACATCTCCCCTGATCACAGACACATTCAAGCCAGTACATTTAGACAGTGAAGAGTCAGTCTGTTATGCAGAGGAGCATTTTACCTACAAAAATATCCAATACTTGTCTTGTTCTTTAATTTGTCAAGTTCTCTCCCTTCTCAGAGTAGACCAACAAAATCACAGTTGAATTTAATCACACAGTTGCTTCAGAGATTCTCAGATACAGACTAATAGGGCTAAAGCACAAATCTTCATTCAACCGGAAAAAGCCGATGAAGAGAGGAAATATCATGGCTTAGGATCATTAAAGTTAACTAGGCTGAACCACAAAGCCTGGCATCCTGGGCTAGGTGGCTCAGTGGCTAAGAGCACTGGATACTCCTCCAGAAGACCCAGGTTCAATTCCCAGTACCCACATGATGGATTTACATTGGTAACTCCAGTCCAAAGAATCCAACACCATCTTCTGACCTCTGTGGGTGCTGCATGTACTTGGTGTGCAAACATACATGCAGACAAATCACGCAAAAATAGGATTAAATCTTAAAAAGAAGAAAGCCCAGCATTCTGAGGAAGGTTCCTACCCAGAAGGTCCAAAGTGGAAACTTAGGCAAAATGCAAACTGGGATTGAAAAGAGCCCTGAATGATGATGTTTCTAGTAGGTTCTGATGTTTCTGATTCTGGTTAGGTAAGTGTGAAGCTAGCTGAGTTCAGAGCACGATTCCCCAAGGCCCTGAGGAACTGTATAGAGAGCAAAAGCCAAAGAGGATGTGGATTTCTCAAGGAAGACGAGTCTTAGAGAGTGGAGAACTGAAAGACAGGGAGCAGGGAGGGGCTCCCCTTTAAGCCCTGGACACAGAAACAGACACCCTTCTAGTATGTAGATGTACCCGCCAAGAGTCTATACGTTGCCTGTAGTTTTAGGAACAATATAAATAATATAGACAGAAACATACCTGTTAGATGAGATCAAATAAATCATGGCCCACTTACCTGCAACGGTGACTATGCAGTCATTAAAAGACTGTTAGATATTTCAAGCCATTTGTGGGCAACTCCTAAAGATGCCAAGTTGAACACACAAACCTTTATCTATTTAGAAAATCCCATAAGAGTCTATGAATAGGAACCAAAACAAGCAAAATATCCTCAGGCTAACGGAACAGGAGAGAAGACAACAGCTAAACTTTAGAAGCTTGGGGCTATCCAGTGGTTGTCCAGCTTTTGAGAGGCCCAGGCAGTCAGGAGAAAGGCAGGAGGATCAGGGGTTCAAAACCAGCCTGGGATTTAAGAGACTCCGTATCCAAAACAAAATAAAAAATAATTTAGAAGCTAAAAGCAAACAGACCAGCGTTAACAGCAAAACACATGTAAAAAGATGGTTGCCAGGTACCTGGTGAGGGTTGCTTGAGAAGATGTCAGAGCATCTAGACCCCAAGATACCATTTCCCCAACTCAGGTACATTCCTTTTCCCTGTTGTCTTCCAGGAGCCTGCAGGGTTCCTGGCCAGAGGAATTTGACATTCCAGGTACATACTTGAAGAATGAGAACAACATTTAGCTTTTCACTGTTTTCTACATTTTAACAAATTGCATTTGCTGACAATGAAAACAAATACCCATTGTAGCTACAAAAATTATGTTTAAATTATATAAAGAACTTAGCATGATTTTAATAGTGTTGAAGGGGTGAAGTTAAACGTCTCCTCCTGCCCATCCCTGTCGTCATGGAGGTACTTCCCAATTTAGAGTTACTTTGTATAAAGAAAAGGAAAATGTGGGGGAAGTGAACTAAATACCAGGAAACCACTGTTTTGTGAACTTCAGAAAAGGAGCCAAGATGAACCCTTCTTAGGAACGGAGCCTCTGAGGAACTGAGGAGAAGTTTGGGAGGAATGGGAGAGAGGGAATGAATTTTGTGTTATTGTGAAAAATATGGCCAGGATCTTTAATTTAGAAACATTGTTCCATCCTCAAAGAGAGAACTTCTGGTACCAAAAGTAGATTTGAAAAAGCATGAACAGTTCCCCTGCCCCTGTGAGTCACCCCAGGATTGCCCAGGAGGCTCTGACTTCTTGGGCTTTTTAGTAAAAATTAACAATTTAGCTATACAGAGTGGGAGTGGGGAGAGAAGAGGGAGGAGGGGAGGAAGAGGGATTTCCAGGCTTCTGTTTGAGGTAACTGGATCTGGGGAGTGTTCTGCCATCGAAGCAAACCCAGGCTCTCCTTGTCTTATGAAAACACATAGATTTGCTTTTAAAAATGTGCATGTGACTGTGTTGCCCTTGGAGGCCAGAGAGGGTTTCCAATCCCCTGGAGCTGGAGGTAAGGGCAGTTGTGAGCTGCTGCTTTGGTGTTGGGCATTGAACTCTGGTTCTCTCTTAGAGCAACATGCCATCCCCATGGCTGAGTCCTTGCTCCAACCCCATGGAGAAAGAAATTGATTAAGCACCTCTGGGGTCTGTTATGCACATAAAGATGTATACCCCGGGGTTGGGGATTTAGCTCAGTGGTAGAGCGCTTGCCTAGCAAGCACAAGGCCCTGGGTTCGGTCCCCAGCTCCGGAAAAAAAAAAAAAGAAAAAGAAAAAGAAAAAAAAAAAAAAGATATATACCCCATCTTGGAGAAAGGCTTTTCTATGAGTTACTCAGACTACTTCTTAAATCAAATGAGTGAATTAAAAGCACTTTAGTTTGCCACAAGATTCTCTGAGATTTCTGCACTTAAACCATGACGTTTTGTTAAGAGCGGCTACAGGATGGAAAAGGGGGAGGGGCCCCATTATATGGTGAGCTGTACGATAGGAGATCATTTTTCTTATAATGTTCTTGGGAAGTGTTTTTTAATAAACTCGAGAACCTTGAAAGATTGTGGGAGTCTGAAAACCATTTACTGGAAATGTCATCAATAACTTTGTCTTGAACATAAAGCGAAGCTAGGCTGAGGAACTGGGGGTGTGAGGGGAGCTGTTCAACACATTTTCAACACAATCCACCACCACCCCAAAAGATCTGCAGCAGAAAACCCACCAATCGCTCCATGGTTAAGAGGTCTGATGGATTTTTACCTCAGAATTTCTGAGGCAAAGGTACTCATTTCTACCTGAAAGCTTTTCTAGTTCTTAGTATTTGTTACAGAGACGCAAGCTTCTGAGAGTCCACACAGTGTCTAAGAGTATGCAAGGAGTAGCCGGCTGCCACTGCACAGTTGTCGTGCTGGTGGGAGGGGTGAGGAAGTGTATTTGAGGAGGGGGGGATACTATTCCTCTGGGGTGAAAGGGGATACAAAGGGAGTCATGCTTCCTTCTGAGAGAAATTGGAGTGTGCTGGGACTGTCCCTTCTGAAGATTCAACTCATCCCTCTGCTTCTACTCCCATGTCTTCTCTCTCCCTTTTACCCAGCTATGAGGAATTTTCTTCCGTTGCCCTTTCTAGTGCCCTGGAGAAGGTCACTGTAAAGTAGTTCCTGTCTGTGAAGGAGATAAGAGGCTCCTTGATCTAATAAGATGTGAGAGAATCCGGATGAGGTTAAATTTAGTGATGAAACAGAGTGGCTTGTCCGTTAAATAGTCGTTCTGCGACCAGACCACTGCTGGGGTCTCTGTTCTATCGGCATTCCACTTTGTGCTCAGAAGGTCCCTGCTCCCCTTTCTCTGAGAATCTGGAGGAGAGCCCTGCCCTGGTGAAAAGGGGATGGTAAAGATTAGATTGCAGGGGCTGAGGACCTAGCTCAGTGGCAGAGTACTTGTATAACACACACAAAGATCTGGGTTAGATCCCCAAGCAAAACAATCATCCACACAGGGCCCTCCTCAGGAGCACACTTAGGGTGGATGGGATCACTGATGGGTCTCCAGGGAGCACCCCAGACACAGTGACAGTTGGGGATCAGAGACCCAGTCACACATGTTCAAGCTACTGAAAGAAGACTTTTTATTTTTGGGCTTAGATACCCTCTTCCCTTTTTGCGGGGCAAGGCCTGTGGAAGTGACATAGCCTGGGTTACTTCAGCAAATTCAGAAGCCCAGGCAAGCAAAAAAGAAATATTGCACGTTCTGAAATCTCAGCACCCGGTAAACAGCCTCTCACCCCCCCCCTTAAGATTTCATTATATACAGTTGGTTACTAGAGTCTTTCGGACATGCATGTTTCCAGAACAAACCCAGATAGCCGCAAGTCAGATTGGTACTAGACAGGAAGGATGCCACTAATGAAAAGGCAGACTGCACATGTTTTCTAATGTGTTTATCTGCATCGAAGAGGGTTTAGAGTTCTGACATTGTATGGGAGGAGTTAATACTAGGTAAATTGAAATGCAAATTAAATGATGCAGTTTTTAAATCTAAGGAGGAGCTATATTACCTAAAGATGGAAATGCTATCCTACCATACTGTTTGATTCAGCTGGGTACTATATTTTGATTTCATAAGTTAAAAACGATTTTTGAAATGAGAATCGATTTTTACTTTTTGTTTTGAAATTTATTTTGGAATGAGTTTAGATTTGCAGGAAGGTGCAGAGAGAATGCAAGAAATGCAGTGGTTATGTCTCCTGACCCCTCCCCCAGAGGCTAGAGTACACAGGGACAACACAGAATGGATTGGGAAACTGACATCGTCGTACAACACTGCACGTGTGTTTTTCCCTTATGGATTGTGCAGGGTCACATGTGCCCACGGCAAGGAAGCTTCTGAGTCATTTCGAAGGCAGCTTGTCCTCTCTGCTACCATCATAAAGCCGTGCATTTCCCTCCCATCATCCCTAATGTTACCCTGGCAACCACTAATCTGGGCCCTGTCTCTAATTTTGTCATTTAAAGAATGTTATATAAATGAACTTAAATGTGCTGTGGACCTTTGCTCCGACGTGACATCCTAGCTAGAGTGTTGAGGGATCATCGATGTGGTCCTGGGAGGCTGGCTTTCCTCTCTGAAATGTGTGGCCTGCTGTTGCCTGCTCCTTTTTATTGTCAGGTAATATTCCAGAGAAACACTGTGCCAAACAAAAATCTTGATAGCTATGTCCACAACCAAATTAGTAGCTATAATAACAGCAACAGCTAACAATGATCGAGCCCTTAAGAGGTATTGTATATGGCGCTTGGTGTTTTCTCTAGCTCATCTCATTTGATCCTCATTGGCAACAGCTGTCTGTTTGCTCGTTTACTTGTATTAATATTTTTATTATATTGATAATAAATTTATTATGTGCGGGAGTGCACATGCCACAGGATGCTTGCGTGGAAGTCAGGGGCAACTCTCAGAAGTTGACTCTCTCCTCTTCCACCACATGGACCCTGGTCAAACTCAGGTCACAGCTATCTTTACCACTGAGCCCTCTCACCTGCCCACTGGTTTGTTTGTTTTTCTTTTTTCTTTTTATTTTAAGATTTATTTATTTAATGTATGAGTGCTCTATCTGCATATATGTCTGTGTGCCAGAAGAGGGCATCGGATCGCATTACGGATGGTTGTGAGCCACCATGTGGTTGCTGGGAATTGAACTCAGGACCCCTGGAAGAGCAGTCGGTGCTCTTAACCACTGAGCCACCTCTCCAGCCCTTGTTTGTTTTTCTGAGACAGGGTCTCACTATGTGGTGTAAATTGGCCTCAAATTCCCAATCCTCCTGTCTGGGGCTCCTGAGTGCTGAGATTACAGGCACGGGCCGTCTTTGACTTTTACTTTATAGGCGAGGAAATGAAGGCTTGAAGAAGTGAAGGGACCGTCTCAGGACTGTGCAGCCACTAGGATCTCTTATCCCACAATTTGAGCATTTGATCTGAGTGCAAAGAGGGGTGGTACCCCATTTCATTCCTGGGTCTCACAGGGACAGAAGAAGCCCCTAGCTGTGTCCCTTTGAGAACTGCCTGCTCCCTTCAGGCCACAGCAGGCTGTCCTTGTCCTCGAAGTCCCTCTTTTGAATAAGTGCTTACCAACAGAGACTGCTGACAACCTTGGAAACTCCGCTCCTAGTGTGGAGCCGCTAAAATGAGATTTACCTTTGTGCAGATTCACGCTTACAAATGGCCTCTTTTACCAACCAAAGCTTTAAGGATCCTCTGTGAATCGGAGACCATTCCAAGGGTGTAAAAGACAATATAAAGATTTAATATGCACAGAGATCCAGAAGTCAAACTCAGAGCCAATTCTGAGAAAGATGCCTTTAGGCCCTAAATCTGCAAGTAGTTTTAAAAAACCCTTCTACCAGTCTTATGGTTATAAATGAACAACCGACTGTTCTGACTATAGGTTAAATTAATTTACAGGCTCACCCAAACCAGACAATGAGTAAAGTGAGCAGATTCTTAATAAGAGTTTAATAAGAGTTTCCAGATGAAGGACATTTTGTCTGTGTGTGTGTGTGTGTGTGTGTGTGTGTGTGTGTGTGTGTGTGTACACGCATGTATGTTCGTAGTGCTGGGAATCAAACCCAGAGTCTTTTGCATTCTAGGAAAGGGCTCTGCAGCTGTGCTGAACCCCGTCCCATTTTACTTTTTTAAGGTAGAGTCATTGAGGCTGGCCTTGGGCACCCCGGGCCAGTCCTCCCGCCTCAGCCTTCTGTTAGGATTGCATAGACGCACCGCGGTGTATGTGTGAGTGTGAGAAAGGACGTTTGGTACACATAAAGGGGACTTCTTAGCCCCCTTTCTCTCCTAGTGCTGTTTGGGGGCTATCTTGGTTACAGATGACCTTGGTGTTGTCTTGCTTGGATCGCCATGCATCTTCTGTGCTGAGCTGATTGTGGGTGACGGTAGCAGGCATGAAGAAAGAGCGTTGCGTGGTGCCAGGGCTCTCCTTGGAAACAGCTCCACCAATAGCTGCAATGAGCCTCTAGTCATACAAGTGATGTAAGCCAAGCCCCACCCACGATCCGCACAGCAAGCTCTCTGGGTGCCTTTTAGGAAATAGTGAAATAGTGACTGAACTGCCATTCAGTCCACAGGAGGCTTGCATGACGGGAACTCGCTGTGCAGGATCTCCTTTAACCTTTCCACGGCTGCTGTGGGAAGTGGGATGAGCTTACCACTGGGGATGTGGAGAAGGAGCTCGCTGACTTGCCCTGGGCCTCAGCCAGCGGGAGGTACTGGGCAAGCTGGGCAAGTTGATTTTCTTCATGAACTGGACTTCAGGGTCACAAAATAGCTAATGAAAGAAGGTCCCCTTTGGAGAAGCCTTACAGCTCATCTGTGGGTGAGGAATGAGACAAATGACACCAGAGCCTTGCAGCTTCTGTTGAAGAATTCACCAGGCATCCGGCATCAACGGCTTCTGACGTTATGGACGACTCAGTCACACCTTAGGTACTTCCGACCCCACCCACAGAAGTAGACCGTGTTAACTTGAACCTGATGGAGGCGCTGAATCTTAACACCACAAACAGGGACATGGCGAGTCACGCAAGCGTAGATGTGATGAGATCAGTCCAGACCGGAGGATTTAATAGGACAATCTAATTTATATACAGGAAAAAAAAAAAAAAAACAAACCTCGAAGAAAAAAAGATTTGAAAGAAGGGTGTTTAAAGATAATGGAAAGAAACATTAACTAACACAGCATGTGAATTTGATCTGACTGTGGATGCAAACAAGCAAACCTC
Source organism: Rattus rattus (assembly GCF_011064425.1). Lineage (NCBI taxonomy): Eukaryota > Metazoa > Chordata > Mammalia > Rodentia > Muridae > Rattus > Rattus rattus. Next base: position 53,735,039 of record NC_046156.1, read on the forward strand.
ATTTTTATTGATTCTTTGTGACTTTCACATCATACACCCCAATCCCACTAATCTCCATCCCTCCATATCCACCTTCTGCCCTTGCAACTCCTCCCCAAAACAAACAAACAAAAATTTTGTCTGGGATGCTGTCGTGTGTCATACAGTATACCATTTGCCCAAACAGCCTTTCTTGCAAATGCCTCTAAGCAGATCAATGACTCAGTGTAATGAACATTTGCAAACCACGTTTTAAAGGCTTGTGTAGTGTGCCATCTTCTCAGGCAAACTGCCACCATCCTCATTGTATCAGCCACGCATACCTTTGAGAGTCCATCACCATCCAATCTGTGAACGGTTGACATCTCCTCTTAGAAGATGGGCGTGGGAAGGGTCATTGCCCCTCACCTGAGTATCCAGCCACTCATCCCATTTGCATGCAATTCTGTCTAACTGCAAATGCTGACCTCAAGAGTCTTTAGGAAGGCTATAAAAGGTGGTGGTAACTCCGCTGATGTGCAGTGAGGAAGCCATCATTGTACTAGGTGAAGGCTTTCAGGGTCACCTATACTCTCTCTGTACATGAGCCCAATAAACCATTGGTTCCCCAGGAAGTGTAAGGGTGGAATCATACTTGGTTTGTCCTTATGCCCTTAGTGGGAGGTGGTAAATGTCATTCCTACCTCCTTCAGGGAAGGGATTTGGGGAGCACTCCTTGCCAGGCATCTGGGGAATGTGAGCGGGGATGAGATATCTGAAGTGCCTGAGTGTTTTCTGGGCAGCAGCCGATGTGGTCAAGGTTATCATTTAGCAAAGAGAGTCCTTAAAGATCCTCGCTGAAATTCAAACAGTGGGCATGCTAACTAGGATTTACTGCAGAGTAGCCCTGGGATCAGGAAAGCCTGCAGAGGTCCAAGGTAAAGGGGAAGGATCATGAACTGGCCGGCAGATGCAAGGAGCCTTACTGTGTGTGTGTGTGTGTGTGTGTGTGTGTGTGTGTGTGTGTGTGTGTGTGTGTGTGTGTGTGTGTGTGTGTGTGTGTGTGTGTGTGTGTGTGTGAGAGAGAGAGAGAGAGAGAGAGAGAGAGAGAGAGAGAGCGACACGCTCAATCACATGGGCAAGTTGAAGGATCACTTTTACTATTGCCTTTTTGCCTTGAGACAGGCTCTCTCACTGAATCAGAAGCTCGCCCTTGACTGATCAGTGATCTCCCAGGATCCACCTCTCTCTGCCTTACTGTGCTGGGGTTAAAGAAATGCACAGCAAACCTGGCTTTTTTATGCGTGTGCTGTGGATTTAAACGCAGATTTTCATGCTTGCACGTTAAATGCTCTAACTGAATCATCTCTCTAGCCCTCTTTTCTCTTAGGCATGTTGGAAATATTCCAATAGAAAGGGAAAAAAGCTGGTTGTGGTGGTAGATGCCTGTAGTACTGGCACTTGGGTGGCTGAGGCAGGAGGATAGTTTATGTTAGTTTACGGTCCCAAGTGTGAGACCTGTCTAGGCAACGCAGTGAGATGCCCATGACTTCTCGAGAAATAAGAAAAGGCTTCAGGAAAATGCTCTGTTCTGGCTTCAAAGAGGCAGCTCAGCCAGCAGGTGTAGGTGGTGCTGATGGGTCAGACAGCTCAGTACTGAGGATGCTGCCATGTGTCTCTTCAGAAGGGTCCACTTCTACCCCGACTGCTCTTCAGCATGTATTGCCTGCCACCCAGGGCCACCCAGGACCATCCAGGAGTTCCTGGCCCTTCACTTCTTGGCTCACTTCTGTCCTACCCTAGAACCTTTAGTAGTTCCTCTGAAAGAGAGCTTATCCGTGTGACAGAAGGGTAGGTTACATTGTGTACTGTACTGGTTTTGACACAAGCTGGAGTTACCACAGACAAAGGAGCCTCAGTTGAGGAAATGTCTCCATGAGATCCAGCTGTCAGTTTAGTGATCAAGGGGAGGGTCCAGCCCATTATGGGTGGTGCCATCCCTGGGCTAGTGGTCCTGAGTTCTGTAAGAAGACATGCTGAGCAAGCCAGGGGAAGCCAGTAAGCAGCACCCTGCTGGGGCCTCTGCATTAGTTCCTGCCTCCAGGTTCCTGCCCTGTGTGAATTCCAGTCCTGACTTTGGTGATGAACAGCAATGTGGAAGTATGAACTGAATATAAATCCTCTCCTCCTCAACCTGCTTCTTGGTCATGGTGTTTCATTGTAGCAACGGAGACCCTGACTAAGACACATTGCTCTCCTTCCTGCCATATGTCTCCACACATACCATGCTCAGTTTTACAAACTCTGATTTCCAAGGGTGAATTAGCAAACCTGCAGTGGGCTATGCAAATTAGGCTCTAGCATCTTGATGAAGAGTTGCTGACTTGTTAATTATCATCTCGTGAAACCTCTTGTTTGCTTCCTGAGGGTTACTTCAATTTTTTTTAAAGGTTTCCTTAGTGAGAGGAAAGGGGTAAGTCAATTATATAATCCCAGACCTTGAGAGACTGAGGCAGGAGGACCACTGTGTTTGAGGCCAGCCAGGGTTGCATAGAAAGAGTCTGTCTTTAATGCCTACCCTCTTCTCTCAAAGAAGTAAAATTAACTTCTCAGATCGTATCGCAACCTTGAATTGCACTCTTAAATGATTTCTCTCCTTCCCCTCTGCTCTTTATCTTTTGTGTTCCTTCCCTTTAAAATTTGGCTGATTGACTGTGTGTTTGTACTTGTATGGTAGGAGTTGGTTTTCTCCTATCGTGTGGGTCCCAGAGATCAAACTAAAGTCTTCGGGCTTGGCAACAAGTGCCTTTACCTACTGAGCCCTCTCTCCTGCTCTTTCTTTCTCTTTTTTACCTTTTTCTTTTAGCCATTTTTCTCCCATGAAATAGGTCTTCTCTGTGTAGATCTGGCTGTCTTAGAACCCACTCTGTAGAAGAGGCTGGCCTTGAACTCACAGAGATCTGCCAGCCCCTGCCTCCTGAGTGCTGTGATCAAAGGGATGCACCATTGCTGCTCAGCTTCTTTTAGATATTAATTAAAGGCAGAATATGTCGCTGTTTTTATTCCATTGCCTGGGCATAACTAGGTTTCAGCTCACCCTGGCCCAGGCTCCTTTAGGTGAGCAGTCAGGACAGCCTTCAGCACAGCCTGGTTGTTTGTCTTGCTGTCAACTCTCTCCTAGGCGTTTGCTACTCAGTTTTGTTTATCATCTTGCTCAGCCATTCTTTCCTTTTGCCAGTGAGGACCCTGACTGCCTTTCAGTCTTGCATCAGCCTTCGTTTCAGCAGTATTCCCTCAGAACACAGGCATCACCTCTTGGAAGGGCTGCCCCACCTTCTGTGGTGTGAGAGGCTGCTTCAAAGTCCCAGGAGGCCTGAGGCTTCCAGCAATGTGTGGCCTGCCAGTTCCTGGCTTAGGCAGGCTTCCCGATAGTGTGAAGACCGTGTTCTGAAGACCCCTATTGGGTGTCCTGAGAAGGTCATGAAGCATCCACTGAGCCGCATCCTCCATACAGCAAGTGTTAAGGGATGAACTGTAGTCTCTTGGTTGGCTCCTTTATGTAACTGTTTTCCCCTGATCTGTTTTCTTCCCTATTTGACTCCCGTGGGAGCACCTGTCTAGGTGAGGCTTTTTGCACAGGCTGCTGTAGGACCTCACAGGGAATAGTCACACTCCCTTATAAGAGCACAAGGGGCACAGGGGGGGGGAGAGGAGGGGGAGCCAGGTGTTATATACCAGTTGTAATTGCCTAATTAGAAAGAACCTTCACAGGACTCAGGAGCTTTCTTCTGATTGCTTTTACATTTTCATCATGTAGATTCTCCGTCTTTGCTTCTGGTTCTGGTTGCTTTGATGGATTGATTATTCCAGCTGTACTAGGCTGCCGGCCAGCGTCAGGCATAGTTATGAGCTGTAGCCTTTTTCTTAATGAGCTCATCTTTTGTGTTAATGCTGGTTGTAAGTGTCTCCCAGTTTGAACTCTCTTGTCACAGCTTGTCTTTTTGCTTATACAGGAAACAATAAGTTACTTTTCATAGTTGTTGTTTTGGATGGGAAATATAGACTTACTCAGCCTCAAGAACAATGGAGTTGACTGTAAAGGCACACACACACACACAATGTCACACGCTCGCCCTGCCTCGGCCCTGCTGATTTCCCTCCCATGGCTTCTGCCTTCCTTCACCTGGCTGCGTATAGTTTTTGCTGTTTCACAACATCATATGGGCTGTGACCTCAGGGGATACACATCTACCCCTAATGTGCTATTTCAAATGCCATACTAAGCACTCTGCCTTGTTTCTGGATTCTCATCCCCTAGTCTACGATTGGCTAAACACCACTTATCTTTGTAGCAGGGTGACTGGCCAGTCTGTGGTCTGGTTGGCCTAGGGTCAGGGGCCCCCTACCAGCCAATCACATACAGCATGTGTGATGGATTTGTAAATTGTGGTTTACTCCAACAAAACGCACCTACCTGAGAAGCAAAGGCTGTCTTAGTCGGACAAATTTCCCTTGAAAGGAACTGAGAAAGTGCAGGTACCAATGGATGCTTCCAGAGCGTTAATTAGCTAACAGCCTCATCAATTATTGGCCCAGAGACTCAGAAAGTTAACAGAAATGTTATAGATTCAGTTCACTAAATTTATGGTGCCTACTCCTAAGAAATCCCCCTCAACCATAAGAATGGATATTTATTGACTCATTGCTCTGACAAAATGCGCCTATGAATTAGGGCTTCATTCTTTGGAAGTAGCTAATCTAAGATGAGAAAGAAATACTAATGTCGGAAGATTCTAATAGCATCGAGAGTCAATAACCAAGAGGCTGACAGCACGGCAGAAAAATCTATGAAAAGCAGACACATGAACTCAAATAGCACAGTAGCCTGGGACCACTTACAATGTAGGTTAAAAACAGCCCTATGTACTTCAACAGCCCTCGAGGGCATTGCTGTCTTACCGGCTGGTTAACTGTAGCTAATGTTCACATTGGTGAGCCTTGAGTATATAAGGAAGGGCTAAAGGCTAAATTATGCTTAGAATATCCAGCTTAAGGAGACAAGAGGTTATATAACAAACCCGAGAAACATTTCCATGCACATTTAACGACGAGTGTGTCAGTGGGCACCCCTCAGGTTTACAAATCAAATTGCACGCCGAGAACTCAGGAATAGGTGCCCTCCACACGTGTGTTCCGTACTTCATGTTAGCTACCAGAAACCAGGCGGTGAAATGCCCTTGTTCCTTATGGCTGCCCAGAAAAGTCATCTTAACTCTCTTGAGGTCAAGACCCATAGCAGCAGCCAAGACCCATGGAGAGTCAAGACACTGGCTTCTTACGTGGGTATCAGGGACTTAACTCATGCACGCATGGTTGTTTCCCGACATTTTACCAACTGAGTTATCTTTCCTGGCCCCTGGAATTTAAATTTTTTATAGTATCATCTAAATGAATAAAACACCTAAATCCATTTGCTTTTTAAATAGAAGATTAAAGCATTTCATTATACATGTATGAGTGTTTTGCCTGCGTTTATGTGTGTGTACCATGCATGAGCCTTGGACTCCCTAAAGCTAGAGCTACAGAGCATTTTAAGGTGCCATGTGGGACGCCGGGAGCTGAACTTGGGTCCTCTGGAAGAGCAGCAAGTGCCCCTAACTCCAGTTCTGCACTTATGGTTTTTTTTTTTTTTTTGCGATTTATTTGGTTCTCAGGTATAGCCGTTCCTCCTTTGGGGCACCAACTGTTAGTAGGAAAAGTTCTTGAACTAGTTTGTCAGCTAATGAGGGAGTCACAAGGTTTCTAGAAGAACAGAATGGACAATGAGTAGTCTGGAAGGCATCGTGGAGGAAAATCATAACCCGAATCTGTACACACGAGACAAGGCTTGTTGGTTTGTCAGGGAGAAAACTGGTGGGTCACAAGGGAATTTGACAGGAAGAAGGGGACACAGGAGAGAAGGCAGAGACGTACAGGGGGCAACTCTGAGCTAACAGCGTCTCAGGGTTATTGCCTTGATTAAAGAGTGTTTCAAAGAGAAGTTCTCCGAAGGCCAGTTTGAGAAACTCAGCATGGTGGCGGCTCTCCTTCTGTCCGCCTTGTCTCCCTTCTGTAGGTGACTTGATTCAAAGCTTTAAAAAAAAAAAAAAAAACGAAGTTACCATGAAAAGAGCAAGCGATGGAGTTGTCACCAGAATCTTTGAAATCTTCGGTTAAATAGTGCCTCAGTCAAGTGGTGCGGCCTGCCTGCCTGCCTGCCTAGGAATTCAGTCACCTCAGTCATTTTCTTCAAATAACCGTTATTACATTCCTTTTCAAAATAAACAACTTCAGGCCTCCCAGCATCTCTGGTAGATGAGAGAGAGAGAGACTTTAGCTGTCAGTTCGAGGTTGAAGCCATCGAATTCACAAACAGAAAATTGAAAAGGAGAGGGCATATTCACTCTGTCAGACTTGTAATGATGTGCACCACACAAACATCTAAAGTCACTCACAAGAGCCCCCCCCCACACACACACACACACGTGTGCCTCATCAAGATAAAACCAAAGACCGCACTTCAGGAACCGAGCTCCAGCACTGGCGGCCCTTCAAGCCCTGGGTGGAACTTGAGGGTCCATCTCACTGTGTGACTCTACTCAGTTGTTTTGGAGACTTTTCCAAAATTTTAAAGGGGCTAAACATTTTTTCTGCTATACCAGGGATTTGAGATTGTTTTTTAATACTTTTTTTTTTTTTTTAATAAAAGTAGCTCTTGGCATCAACAGATTGCTATTACTTTATGGCCAAATTCCTGAACCCCGCGGTAAGAGGGCATTGCCGGTGTTCTGCTAAGCTGATATAACAAAGTTTGCAACCAGCTCTGTGAAGCACACATCTGGTGTGTGCACCTGGTTAAATAACAGTTAAATCTCCTGTCTGGGGAGACGGCCACGAAGCCCAGCTTCAGTGCGCACAAAGAATTCTGAGTATGGCGAAGAGATTTCAAACGGTCAGCCCCGGCCTCTGGTTTGTTGTGCTGAGAGCTTTCTTGAGAATCGGTTTTAGGGCCTGATCTCTGTGTCTCCAGAAAGAGTTCTGGGATTCAACAGTGATGTCTACCTTAGGTATGGATAGAAGTCTAATAGCCCGTTTCCTGTTTACCCCTTTGTTAGATCTGTGGCATTGAAAAATGAAGGATTTGTATTTTCGACTACTTAGCAGTTTTTCCAGAAGTCCCCAATAGGCGGTGATTTAGGACTTTCATCATAAAATACATGTGATGTATATTTGAGGGAGAGCTACTAGTCCATGCTTATCTTGTTACATGACAATTATTCCAAAACTTCGTGGCTTAAAACAACTTTATTATGCCTACAGAAGCGATTTAGGCCCTTGAAAAGCCCCTGTATAGATAGCTTCCCTACCCCCAACCCTCCTAAGCTTGGAAAGGTTTAGAGATGGTGAGTAACTCTGGGTAGAGGGAGGAAGCCACCAGCCTTGCTCACTGGAGTGTCTGCTGATTAATGCTGGCTGTCACCATACCTTTCCTGGGGCTGCTGGCTAGAGCACCCACACACGTGGTTGCCTGCGCACCTCTCTCCTTGACTAGGATCCAAGGAACCAGAGGAGGCTACGTTCCTTATACGACCTGGCTCCTGGTCTAACTTTAGTCATAAACACTCCTAGATTCCACTGCAGGGAAGAGGCTGCCTACCTCTACAGGGAAGCAAGGCCAGAAGAGCATTAGGCGGGATGGGAGATGCCGTGGAGCCATTTGCAGAAAACACAGTCTGCGGCAACCGGTTGGCAACTGTAGCTCCCCTGCTCCCTCTCTGTTACTTGCCTAGAGTAATAAAAACTCGACTCGTTTGTGAATAATAAAAAAATATGATTAACAGTGAGAGATCACACTCTAAGGAGAAGAGAAAAATTCTAAAACGATGGAATGAAAACCTGTATTGGAAGACAGCCTGCGTCAGAAGAGTCCTTCGCCCTGGAAGATTATTTTAGTCTGCAGTGTTCGATGCTTGCTAACAGTCGCTCAGCGTTTGCTTCCCCAGACAATAGCATAATAACGACAGACCGAATATCCACTTGACTTAGGGAATTTTACTCTCAGCACCGTAATCGTTTGTTGTAGGGGCCCTGTGTATCGTAGGTGGGGTTAGCGTCAACTCTGCTTGGCCCCCTCCCGTCTAATCACGAAAACCGAAGTTGTCCTTAACCTGAAAATTGCTGATCTACTCTAATATATGAGGCTGAAAAACACTCTTCAGAATTTGTTTCCTAGGCTACTCTTTAAAAGGTTTACATAATGGATTAAAAGGGAAAGAAAGAGAACACATAGACCGTTGCTATTGGAACCCCAGCAGTAAACATTTTGCATGGTTATTCATGGAGATGCTGTCTCTAATTAACTGACTGTCTCTTGCATTGACAACACTCACTCTGAAGGCCAGGAGCTTCTCTCCTGATAAGACCAGAGGAATGTTAGACAGGAGAACTTGAGGGAGGAAGAAAGCCACTCTTGGCTGGCCCACATAAGGGTGTGTGCACATGTGTGCATGCATGTGTTGGTGCGTGTGTGTATGTGTTTCTGTGTGTTGTGTGTGTGTATATTCATGTATGTGTACGTATGTGTACGGTGTGTATATATGTGCCCGTGTTTATGCATGTTCATTATGTGTGCATGAGTGCATATGCGCCTGTGTGTGTGCGTGTTCATGCATGTGTGTATATGTGTGCATGTGTGTATATGTGCCTGTGTACGAGTATGCTGTGTTGGTGTGTCTATGAACATGGCTACACACACTCTTGCCCGATACTGCCTTCACAACAGGTACCTCCCACACTCTAGGAAGAAAGTGTGAGTTGAAAATGGCTGTCTCTGAAGAGTAGTCTGATGATCGCCTCACCTTTTGGGTTCACAGTTAGCTTGGGCCTGAGAGTGCACATTGAGGAGTGTGAGAGCAAGGAATGGTTTCTGCCCTGGGGCAATGCAACATCTAAGGAGCTGCAGCAGACGCTGTGCACTGTGGGTGGATGGGGGAACGGAACAGGGGAAACAGAAACTTTTCCTGTCTCTCATCTGCACAAGTCCAGGAATCGGGTGCCAGTGGGGATGGCGTGGACAGGAGGCTCTCAATTTATAATGAAGTAGATTTTTTTTTTAAGATCAGTAACATTTCCCAAAGGGAAATAAAGTTGCAAGTGCCAGTAATTCTGCTGGATCAATTGAAAAAAGCCAATGTAACTCTTTAGATGCAGGAAACAGTTACTGACAGTCTTGTCACTGTGTGTGTGTGCTCTTGTGTGTGTGTGTGTGTGTGTGTGTGTGTGTGTGTCTGTCTGTCTGTCTGTCTGTCTGTACGTGCGTGCGTGCGCCCACGCGCACTCTGAAACAATCTCTCATGGGACATCTCAGCGGGTGCTCTCCAACTCTCCTGGTCAGCCAGCAGTGCTCCCCGGTACCTACAGTGTTCCAGCAGGATGTAAGTGATGGGGAATTAAAAAAAAAGTTTCTGATTTTATTTCTAAGATTTATTTTGTTTTAATCATGCATATGTATGTGTGTGTCTCTGTGTGTATGTCCATGAAGGCAAGAAAAAAGGGTCTCAGGCCTGGAGCAGGAATGGCAGGCATTTGTGAGCCTCTAATGCGGGTGCTGGAAACTGATCTCAGGTACCCCCGAAGAACAGTAAATGTGCCTAGCAGCTGAGCCATCTCTCCAGCCCCGAGTTCCTGTCTTTAAGGATCCCACCTGTTCCACTCCCCTCTACTACCACCTTATAAATGTCAGGAGAGCAAAGGCTTCCTTCCCAACCTGTGTGGACCAGAGACAGGCCGAGGTTGGATCCCACAGGAGAAGGATGGAGATGGCGCTGTGTTCTCCTGCACGTCAGAGCCTCTCTTGGTGCTGTCAGACTTCTGGCAACCCACCAACCAGAAATGCAGAACAGGTAATCCCATAGCATCTTTCACATCGAATCTCCCAGAAAACACTAGAATTTTTTGAAAGCTGTTAAGCATTATTAAAAGAGGAAAACCCACAGGCCCAGCATACACTGTGATAATTTAAGGTTCATGACTCCATTACCCAGGACCTGTAGACAGAAAGAAGGCAGATCTAAGACACAGAAGAGTGTCTTTTTAATGCCAGGTCATTGGGCTATGGAGTGTGGCAAATTATCTTGTAAATGGTAACATCAAGTATGCTACGGGGCAAGCCACCCCAGAGGTCACAGGAGAGGAAGACTCCCAGGTCAGTAATACGCTCGACTACGTCCACTTAACACCTAGAGCAAGAAGAAAGGAAAGGAAGGGCCACTCCCTTAGGTGGGGTTTTAAGTGGGGAGGAGAGGCTACCTCCACGTTCCTGGTTTGTGCAATGCTAATCTTCCCCTGCCTCCTCATTCCTGGTGTGTGGAATGCTTGTCTTCCTTCTCTTAGCCTCTCTCAAGGATGAGGAACAGTTCAGATGGCCAGCCCTGGGGCAGGTAATTGTATGTGTCAACTTACTTAGGTCACAATATGCAGCTGTTTGATTTTTTATTCTAGATTTTTTTGAGAGGGTATATTAAGGGCAGGATTCATGAAGACCAGTGGGGGTTTGCCTAAAGCAGTTTTCTCTCTGTAATGGAAGTGGGCATCATCCAAGTAGTGGAAGTGAGTCCAAGGACAGTCTATGGCCAGAAAACCAAACTCTTCCCAGTATGCCCCCTACCCCTGCAGGTTTTAGATTTTACAACCATATGAGCCCCAACCTACACCCTAGCACCCACCATCTCCACCCCACCACCCACTCACTACCTCCACCCCACCTATATCCTACCACCCACCATCTATCTCCGTACTTTTTTCTTTTGTGAGACAGGGCTGGAACTCACTGTTATAACCCAGGCTGCTCTTGAAGTCACAACAATCCTACTGCCTCAGCCTCCGGAGTGCTAACATTAGGGGTGAGCCACCATAGCCATTTCCTTTGATGCCCATTCCTCCTTACTTCTCCTAAGTATCAGGATGACTCTGACCCATGCACCCTTTCAGCAGCCAAGGTGTTCAAGAGTGGGGTATTAAATTCAGCCAGAGAGGGTGGGTACCCAGTCTTTCATTGATATGTGACAGCAATGGGAACTCCTACCCAGGGACTCTTCCCTGGAGACCTAGGCACAGATGTCAGCTAAAACGAGACCAGAAGAGTTATCTGTCAGGATGGTTCAGAGAAACGTCCCTGGCAAATACGACAAATGTAAATTTTTTGTTTTTCTTTTTAAACTTACTTTACATGTGTGAGTGTCTTGCCTGCATGCATGCGTGTGTACCATGTGTGATCCTGGATCCTGCCAAGGTCAGAAGAGAGTGTTGGATCTCCGGGAACTGAAGTTACAGATGGTTGTGAGTCACCATGTGGGAGCTGGTATCCAAACCGGGGTCCTCTGCAAGAACAACAAGTGCTCTTACCCATGGGACCGTCTCCCGTGTCCTGTGTTTTCAAACTCACCTCTTTAGGCTAGCTCTTTTCTCTGTTACGTGTCCTAGAGCTTAGAATGAAAAGGAAAAGAGCAGATAGTGGTTGGTCCTTAGTCCTGTAGCCGCCTAATGTAAGACTCATCTCCATGACTGAGAGGATTTAGGCTCAAAGAGGCTAGGGGGCATCTGGGCTCAGAAACACACGGGCTACTTTGATTGCTTCCCCTCCAGTGGTGCAGCGTATGGGCTGCCCCCCTACCCCCACACTGACGCTCTTAGCCACACGCTCCCATCGCCTGATTCCCCATCTCTCTCCCTTGCTGCCTGTGGTTTATTTGAGGTCAAGGCTGGGTTTGACTCACACCCTGGCACAGTAGTCAGCATTCAAGAAAATATTTGTGGAATGAGTAAATCGATGACCAGCACCCAGCCAACCTGGAATGAGAGAAAAGGCAGATCAGAGAGCTGAGAGCTGAGAGCCTCGGGCAGAGTCAAAGCCAACTGTGGGGCAGTCAGCAAAGGAGGCCACGCAGCTAGTGGGTACTTTCCTGAACTCTCAGGCTTCTGTGCGAACTCAGGGCCCGCCTCTATTAGAAGTAAACATTTTTAACTCCTCCACAGAGAGGCAGACAATCTTATTAAACACCCACATGTCAGATTTCAAATATTTACACATTATCTTGCCATGGAACATGTTTTCCACCAGCAGAACTAGTGAGACTCCATTCTAGTATGCACACCGTTGCCAGACCGAGCTCTCCAAAACCTGTGCACAAGCTGCTTGCTAGCACTGTGTCTGTCGACTTGCTGCTCGCGGCCACCGTGTTTCCGAGACTCTGATAGAAGCCCCTGGCCTTCTTTATAGATTTGCATGTGATTATAGGGGCAAGGGATTTTGCACATGCCCCACCCCCACCCCCACCCCCGGCACAGTTCCTCTGTACCGCAGATAAACTATTCCCCTAGTTCCCTCTCCTCCCTCCTTTTCCGTTCTTTCCTTCCTGGCCCTGGGCAACCCTTTCCCCCCCTCTTTTCCTGACTCTGCTCTTTTTCCCACACCTCAGACACACCTTGTATATTCCCACCTTTGAACTTGAGAGTTGAGGTACTGAAGATCCTTTAAGGTGCCCTGGGGACAGGAGCAGGGTTCTCACAGCCCACGCACAGGCAGGGCAATAAAAGTTGAGGGAACAGCCAAGACACGTTCTGCAGCACAGAGGCAGCCCCGCCCACCAGGCGCTCTGGGCAGCCACTGAGGCTTCTGACTTAATACTATGTCTTCACCTTACTCCCTAGGCCCTTCATGGCTCACGCTTCCACAAAGATTTGGTCCTAGGAGAGTGTTCATTATCTCTACCTATTTGCTTAATTACAACAACAACAACAACAACAACCCCCACACACACACCCCCAGGGACTGGGATCGTGGCATAGTACGGAGGTGCACGGCTAGCATGCACAAGGCTCTGGGTTCTTTCCCAGCATGGGGGGAGGGGTTGGGGGTGGGGCGGGGAGTGTATGCGCCACTCAGGTAGGCAGTGGGAGTGTAGCTAGAGTACTGCTTGGGAGTTTATCTTTCCTGTGCAGCAGTTACTTGTAGAGGATTCTCTTTAGGAGAGCCCTAGACACACACACGCACGCACGCACGCACGCACGCACGCACGCACGCACGCACGCACGCACGCACGCACGCACATGCCCCCGGTGTCTACTGGTAGGAGGTGACTGCCGGGGGATGGGGGGACTGGTAGATAAAGGTGATACTCCAAGAAGGGAGAAAAATTCACAAACTGGTGGGGGCAGGATAAAAAGGCCTGTGACCACAAATAGATCCCAGAGTCCCCGAGGAGGTGGGGAGCTGGGGAAGCTTCGGAGGGTAGGATTTGAAGCACATTAGGAATGGGTCAAGACACCCAACCCTGGCCTGAGGGCTGGAGAACCCTGGGCAGTGTGGAGAGGTTGATCAAAAGGCTTCAATTTAAGTAGCCCCTTGCTGCCACTCCCTGAACCAGCTCTTTGGGCTTTACTGAGCCTTAGTGGTCATACACTTCCTTGGGACACCAGATGAATCCTTTGCAACTTGTCCAGGGCTGAGTGCATCGCCCTCTGACCTCCCAGCCCTGCTCCCTCAGCTCTGACACGGAGTCATGTCTCCCCTGCTGTCACCTGCTGCAGGGTTCCAGGGATGGCCAGATTTGTTTGGTTATCTATTGTGTGTGCAGGTGTGTATTCCGATGTGGATCACATACTACACAGGTGTGCGTGTGAGTGTGTGTGTGTGTGTGTGTGTGTGTGTGTGTTTTGCGTGTGTGTGTGTGTCTCTGTGTGTGTGTGTGTGTGTGTGTGTGTGTGTGTGTGTGTGTGTGTGTGTGTGTGTGTGTGTGTGTGTGTGTGTGTGTGTGTGTGTGTGTGTAAGCCAGAGGGCAGCCTCATGGGGCAGTTTCTCAGGAGCCATCTATCTTGCTTTCTGAGACAGGGTCTTGCACTGGCGTGGAGCTCTACAACTATGGGAGGTTAGCTGCTCAGAGACCCCCAGAGAATCTTCTTGTCTCCATATCCCCAACACTGGAATTACGTGAGGTACACTCCCAGCTCTCTCTGTCAGCACTGGGAGTCACATTCGGGGCAAGCACTTTGCTACTGAAGCACCTCTCTAGCATCCCCTCCTCCTTTTTTTTTTTTTTTTTTGTGTTTTTGAGATAAGGTCTTGCTATGCAGTTCTGGCGGCGTGGAACTCTATCAGGCTGGCCTCAAACATTCTGCAATCCTCTTGCCTCTGCCTTCTCAGTGCTAGGACTACAGGTATATGGTACCATCCATGTCTAACTTTTCCATGTTTATTTCCTTAATTGCTAACCCTTAGGTGGGGGTAGAAAAAGGAGACCCCTGAGACACAATCTCTCACTGAACTCAGAGCTGACCGTTTGAGCTAGGTTAGTGGGTCGCCAGAGGCCTAGCTTTCTTCCCTTCTCCACATTCCGTAGTGTTGAGGTTACAG
>NC_046156.1:53754445-53809445 GCF_011064425.1 Rattus rattus
GTTGTGCCCTTTTAGGAGATCCTGAAAAAAACTTTATACCTAGGGTCTTACAGGAGGACATATGTCACTGGGGGAGGACTTTGGAAAGTTCTGTCAGGTTCCTGGTCCCATTCTCTCTCCTTGTTCCTGTCAACAATGAGGTGAACAGATTGTCACTATACGTCCCTGTCATCATGGGGTTCTGTCCCTACATGAGCATGAGGCCCAGAGACCGGGACCAAACCCTCTGAAACCAGAGCCAAAGCAAATCTTTCCATCTGAGCTCTTCCTTTCAGGCATCTGCTGGCAGTGATGAGACCGCCGACTACCACTGAGGACTCATGCAAGTCGGGAAGGAATCAAAGCTCCTTCCGCATGAGTTAGGGTTCAGATGCCCAAGGGCAGGTGCCAAGCAGACAGTTGGAGGTTTTAGGGAGACGCTCAAGGATAGCCCTAAGCAGTTAATCTGGACCTGAGCATTGGAAGCCCTGGCCATGGGTGTGAATACCAAAGGAGAGAGGGAGGTGAGGAAGACAGAAGGACAGTGCTGTGATAGCCACTGATACATACTGGTGGAGACATTCAACATTTCCCAGCGGGATTTACTAAGGAAGTCTTCCTAAATTTTTGTCATTTGTGTGCACAGATATTTGAGGGGAAAATCAAGGACCACTTGCATACCATACTGAATAAGTCTAGTGTATCCTCAGGTTACAGGGTTCTCTGGAGGAGGGAAGGGCAGGTTTTTAAATGCCTCCTCCTGTGCCAAGCTTCTCTGGACCCAGACTTGGGTCTCTTCCCCTGTTTCTCTCTGCTTCCTGTATACTATGAGGGAAAGAACCCTTTTTGTGGCATGCTCCTGTCTCCGTGATATTCCGCCCAACATGCATGGGAGCAAAGCACCATGGGCTGAATGTTTTGTGCCGTGACACACTGAGTTTTGTCGTCTCAGTTTGCTATCTCCTTAGCAGGACTCCCAAAGCTATAAATACCATCTCTCCCACACATATCGGACTCATTTTATGAGTAACACACACACCCTCAAGGTCTGTGGAGTTAACAGAAGAGAACACACCCCTTCACCCCTGCCCGAAGGCCTATTTAAAACTAAAACGGAATTTCAATTACCTTCGCTTAGACAGTTTCTCCACACAGCCTTGGAGATAACATTCACAAATGACATTGAGAGTCCTGGCCGAGAGACAGGAAGACAAAAGCTGGCCCGGGTGTCAGGTGTGCAGGAGGCTGGCCATGGTCTGGGGAGTTCCCACCTGGCTTTCTCTGGGTGACATTGCTAACTTGAAATTTCCTCCTTGGGACTTAGAGTTGGTGGGGAAAGAGGTAAGATCCTCTCCGCTGTGTGCAGTCAGTTGTTCCAATTCAACAAGCCCTCCTTTTCTTAAACAACCGAGATGATTCTCAACAAAGGTAATTTTCTGCTTCTCTGGTTCAATTCAATTTATCTTTTTAAAAGCAATTAGCACCCCTTTAAACTTCCTTTATGCCCGACTAATTGTGCTTAGTTCAGGAGTTAAAACCTCTCTCTCTCTCTCTCTCTCTCTCTCTCTCTCTCTCTCTCTCTCTCTCTCTCTAACTCCAAGTATAGGCCAGACCCAAAATACACGGTTTATTTACATTTGCATCAATGGAACAAAGAGGTGGGATACATTTTTATTTTAAGGCTTTCCAGCGAATAAGGTGCGTTTCCAATTAACTGAACATCAGAGGAGCTGGAAACTGCACACCAGGGGACTTAAATATGCATTAAGAAAAATTCCACTGCACACTTGAAGCTAGTTGGTAGGCCCACACATATCAGCACGCCAGGGAACTTGTATTTTTCCTCTGTAAACCAACACTACGTATTTACTTAAGCTGGGTAAGGCAATCTGAACGCACCAACACGCTGACCCGATTAGATAGATCTTCTTAGGTGTCAGCCAGCTTTTGAGAAGACCTAGGTGTGATGGGAGAGTAGCTGGCCCCCGGGATGCACCTTGCTACCAGTGGAGAGAGTTGAAAGAGAATCATAGAATTTTAAGCTCCCAATCACTGCAGCATAGAGACACCCCTGACTTTGCAAAGTAGCAAACTCATGAGTGGAAGGGAAGGGTTGGGGATGCTAATATGTTCTTTCCACTGCAGAGAGGGATGCTTCTCGACACATGTGTTACCTTGGAACAAACCAAAGAACCAAAGCAACAAAATCCCCCTCCTACCTCCACAAGAGAGATGTCACTGGTGTGGGGAAGGGACTAGACACTGGTATTTTTTTCAAGATCACATTTATTTATCTATGTGTATGTGCATACATGTATGTGGGTATGTACATGTTATGTCATGTTAGGAGATTTGAGGGCAACATGCAGGAATTGGTTCTCTTTCTACCATGTGGATCCAGGGAAAAAACTCAGGTCATATTGGACTTGGTGGCAAGTGCCTTTACTTACAGAGTCATCTCTCTTACTAAACACTGATATCTCTCTCTCTCTATCCCTATCTGTCTATCTATCTATCTCTATCTATCTATCTATCTATCTATCTATCTATCTATCTATCTATCTATCTATCATCTATCTATCTATCTATCTATCTTCATCATCATCATCTAACTTCTCTATTTATTTTAATATTTATGTTTAGCCAGATGTGGTGTGGTAGGGTGGTGGCCCCACACCTTTATTGCCAGCACTCAGGAGGCAGAGGCAGGTGGATCTCTGTGATTTTGAGGCCAGCCTGGTCTACAGAGGGAGTTCCAGGGCAGCTAAAGCTATGTATACAGCAAGTCCTTCTCTCAAACAACAAAAACGACAAACATTTATTTGTATCTTAATCGTGTGTCTCTGTGTCTATGTGAGTGTGTATGTGTGTGCAGTGCCTCTGGAAGCCGGAAAAGGATGTTGGACCCCTAGAGCTGGAGTTAGAGGTGGCTGTGAGCTGCCCTGTATGGGTGCTAGGAATTGGAAGGGCTGCAAGCACCCCTAACCACTGAGCCACCTCTCTGCTACTGACAGTAGGATTTTTAAACATTCCTTTCCCTACTTTGAGTAGCAGGATGGGGTAGTGGAGAGGCCACTGAGATGTAAGGCACATTGGACATATTAACAAGACACTTAACTGAAATCCACTTGACCTCACCCACCATCAGCATCAACTCCTCAGTTAAAAGAGACTTATTGGAACTCAACCCCCAGACTTTCCTGTTGATTTATAACTTATAGCATTCTTCTCTTCTTTAGTGGAGAGGCCTGGAACTGATTTCAACTTGGCTCCTGGGGCCAGTGTATTCATTTGGTAAACAGAGAATGGCCTTGCTGAAATGTTGTCGAGGTTGTTGGAGCCAAAAGAATCATCTCATCTCCTAGGAACCAATTAGAATTCCTGCATGGCAAAATTCCCAATTAAAAAAAAAAAGAAAACACAAAACAATCCAAAGAAAAACACTCTCTGCATTATTCTGGAACTTTCCACTGGGCTGAGCAGGGCAGAAGGCTCTAGGATAGTTTGTCAGGAAGCTGGGCAGTAGTTTGGCATTGAGTAGTCACTAGAGAAGTCGGAGTGGCCACCCAAACCCAGTACCCAAGGCAGGCAAACATACAAACACGCATGATATATTGATGTGGGCAACTGTCCCCACTGCGTTTAGTGTCAGCAGCCAGCCAACTTAAAAAGCCATCAGCAGCGAAACTCTAAAGTTGCATTGCAAGCTGGTGGGCCCAGGAGGCCTCCTGCTTATTTCGGTGGCCTTGCATCTGTTTGGGGGGTCTAGCACCTATTGAAAAGATGATAAACAGAGCTGTGAAATCTATCCCCCAGCTCACTGACCTTTCTCACCACTGCCAAGTAAACCATTCACCTGACGAAGTTCCTTCTGTTCAGATGGGTGGTGAGAAAAAGAAACTTCCCCAACCTGTCCAACTGGTTCTGAGACTTGAACCAGGTCCAACACCTTTATATAATGCATAACCCAGGACACTGGTCCCTGGTTGCACTGACTTTCCACAGTAGCACCCCAAATCCTGTAATACACAACACCCACTGCACACAGTTGCCCCTTCCACAAATCCTAAAGGTCTGAGGGTCCACCCAACCAGTGTCTTGGGGAGCCACAGTACGCACGTGAATTATTTTAAGAGAAGCATTTTGTAGTTACAAAGACTGGGAAGAGGACCTAAGTGAATGACAATCCTGGGAACAGCCAATTAACTGGTAAATCCCTGTTGTCTGCAAGCTGAACCAGGAGCGAGGGAGGGAGGAGAGAAAGCAGCTGCCGCCCAATTAAACTCAGTGGCTGAGCTTCCCCCGGAGGATTCTCACTTCTGGTTTACCTAAACGTATCTGCTTTCTCAGACATCTTGCGGGACTGCTCACAGCAGGAAGCGCTCCACCGATTCCCTTCTTTATTGCTACTGGCAAACTGAGCTAAAATATGCACGCGGACAAATTGAAAGGGTGGACGGGTCATAAGCCCCCAAATTTTACCATTTTTGGAGTTTGGGTAGGAAGGAGGGAGGCCGCTGGATGTTGTAATACACCAGACTGAAGAAACTAGAAACACTGTGTACACAGCCAGCAGCCTGGGAGGGAGGGTGCCTACTTAGCAAGTCTCTGAGAATCCAGCCTACCCTTCAGCTAGTGAGTTTGGAGAACCCAGAATGCCTTGCTCTGGAAATGACAAAAAGATTTTGTTATACAATCCTAGGAGCAGAGCATCCTGGACAGAATGTCTTCTCTCTGCCCTGCCCCTCTTTTTGTGGATGCTATAGCCCAAGTTGTATTCCTTCCAACAGTTTTCCAAGTTCAATTTCTGATCAGAACAGAAGAATCTTCATCTTCAATCAACAAATACCTGTAAGACAGTGGTTCTTACCCTTTGGATTGTGATCACATATCAGACATCCTGCATATCAGATATTTACATTATGATTTATAACAGTAACAAAATTACAGTTATAAAGTAGAAATGAAATAATTTTACATTTGGGGGAGGGGGTGTCACCACAACACGAACAACTGTAAGGATTGCAGCATTAGACGGTTGAGAACCACTGCTAGAAGGGCTTGTTTCCAACTCATCCAGCAGCGTCAACTGCAGCTATCTCTCTGCTGGTCCTGTATCATCTGAGCCAGTATCTTCTGCTTGCCTTAAAAGAACCCCAATTTGGAGTAAAACAATCTCCTTAGTACCCACAACCTTGGGACAATAGTTGAGAGAATGTTTAATTATTTTACTGTTTACCGCAGATATGTTTAAGCACACATGACCTTAGAAAGAAGAGCCTAGCAGATCCAATGCGCCATTACTAAGCTCCAGTAACTGCGGGAATTCTCTTCAATTCTACCCAACTTGAGTTTTCCTAGTATATGGGGGGAGGGGGGATAATAATCTTTAACAGTGATTCAAATGCATCGTATCCTCACACCCATCTCTCCTTCTTTATGTCCCTTAGCGTCCATAAACTTTTAGCTGTGCTGTAAGCCAGTGTCACTGTCTCCCACACATGGCCTATACCTTCCTTATCTTCCTTATTGTGTTTTTGAGACTGGGGCTCATGGAAAGCAGTCTGGCTCCAAACCCACATGTGGCAGACGATGACCTGGAACTCCAGATTATCTTGCTGTCACGTCACAGCTGCTGAGATCACGGGGATGTGACATCACACCCGGCTCTGTAATTTCATAGGATCGAATCTCCAGTGCATGTTCAGGTGTCGGCAGCGTCTCTGAAATGTCTTTTTGTGCTTGGCTCATTCCAATTGGAATGTCTGAAAGGATCCACATCTTGCATTTGCCTGGGTCACTGGTTTCTTTTCTTTGCTGTGACAAAATGCTGAACAGAAGGGTACAGTCAGTCCTTTACGGTGGGGAGGCATGGCTGAGGGAGATGACGCAGTCATAGCAACATTGTGCCAGTAGCCAAGAAGCAAAGAGAGATAAACCCTGCTACACAGAATGGCGCTGCCTGTGCTTAGGGTGGGTTTTCCTAAATCAGTTAAACCTCTCTGGAAGCCCCCCTTCCAGTTACACCCAGAGTTATGTCTCCTAGATGATTCTATGGCCTGTCAAGTCAACCATCGAATTACCCACCACGTTTGGTATGTCTCTTTTAATTAACAATAGATCTCTCTTCTTATTTTAGGGCCACTATTTATTGACTAAACTGCATTGTTTCTGCTGCAGAACGTCACACTCTGGCTTTGACTCACTGTGTCCTCGTGGTGCTGTGTTTAACATGGTCCTCAGACTCATTTTCTGTAAGCTGAGGTTAGACGCTTGATTACATTCAATATTTTTTTGGCAAGAATATTCCACAAGTGGAAGAACATTATGTCCAGCCATTCTACTTTTAGTGAAATTCATCAGTGGGGTCAAGTGCTGTCAGCCTGTCACTCCAAACTCTTTCCCAGCTTTTTATCTAATGGTTTGAGCAGCCAACTTGATCACTGATGGGCTCTGATTCAGGTGACTTTATAGTTCTTTCCTTCTGCATGAGTTTACTGTGGTTCTACAGAGAAGATATTTCCTTATAAACTTTGAAATACTGAGAAATACACTCTGTCCAGGAAGAGGTATGATAAATGTATTATTTCCTTTTAATTTTTTTTTACTTTACAAATTTTTCTTTGTTTTTTTTGTTTTTGTTTTGTGTGTGTGTGTGTGTGTGTGTGTGTGTGTGTGTGTTTTAGTCTGCATGTATGTCTATGTACCACATGCATACGTGGTATGCCCAGGAAGGCTAGAGAGGGCACTGGATACCCTGGGATTAGAGTTACAGTTGTGAACCTTCCTGCAGGTGCTAGGAATTGAACCTGGGTCCCTTGGAACAGCCAGTGCTCTTAACCAATGAACTACCTCTCTCTAGTCCTAGCTTTTTTTCTTTTTCCTTCTTTCACTCTGCCTTCCTCCCTTCCTTCCTTCCCCCTTTCTTTCTCTCCCTTCCTTCCTTCCTTCCTTCCTTCCTTCCTTCCTTCCTTTCTTTCTTTCTCTTGTCTTTTCTCCACCGCCTCCCCCCTCAGAGTCTCATTATTATAGCCCTGGCTGGTCTAGAATTCACTATGTAGACCAGGCTAGCTGAATTCAATGCTTGATCTTAGCCAAAAGGCCGAGAAGGATAGCTGAAAATTCAAAGGAGATCCTTCTGCGTCGACCTTCCAAGTACTGGGATTAAAGGTGTCTGCCACCCCACCACACTTGGCTTAATTTTCATTTTTAGCTCAACAATTGATGCTTGAAGATTCACCAAGGACAGAAAATGAGGTTTTCTTCCCTATGGAGGGGGATAGTATGGGTTCATAAATTTTTACACATTTGGTGTGGTTGAATCTAGTCGTTACTTTTTCTCATGCTTGGGCCTCTGTTCTCTGTGTCTCTGGCAGTCACTGTCCATTGGTTCTTCTGTGCTGCGTTGTGCCTTGCTTGGCATGATGTAGTCTGGTAAGTTCCTTGTTCAAGGGTAACAGGAGGTTCTAGCTCCTCGACCCCAGATTTACAATTAGCCACATCTCCAGGGAGGCCTGACTCTTCTTAATGAAGCACAGTAGCTGTTACAGTCTTGTCTCTGGGGTCTCTCGTTCATCTATCCTGAGCAGTTTCAGTGGACAGAACTCAGAAATGTACGTTATTTAGAGAACGAAAACCTGAGTTATGAACTTATCTAAGTAAAGATTTTTTTTAAAGAATTTTTTATGTGTGTGGGTGTTTTGCCTGCATATATGTATGTGTACCACATGCACGTCTGGTGCCCATGGAGATGAGAAGGGGGCACTGGATTCTCTGGAAACAGAGTTAAAGATAGTTGTGAGCCACCATGTAGGCTCTGTAAACTGAACCTAGGTCTTCTACAAGAGCAGCTAATGTCTTAACTTCTGAGCCATCTTTCCAGTTCCAATTTAAGTAAAGATTTTAAATTTTAAAAGTACATTTTACTTATTTATTTGCTGGGGGATACACTTGCTTGTGTAGATCAGAAGAGGATTGGTGGCAAGTGACCCCACTCACTGAGCCACCTCCCCAGCCTGATTACATTTTTGTTTGATTTTATTTTGTATCCAGTTTCTCTTGTGTGTTTGTCTCTCTCCCCACACCAGCAAATCAATACAAAATATTTTGACCAGCACTAATGGTACTGAAGAGAATCTAAGGTTTCTTTGTGTCTATGTTTGTTTTCAGGATACAGTGATTCGAAGTTATTTAAAAATTCTCCTCTTTCATCTACAGAATCAATTTGATAAACAGCTCAGTTAGTTCTCAACTTTAAAAACATTTTTACTTCCAATTTTTATCACATCTTAGGCTGTCTAATGTCAGGCTGTGTGTCTACCTCGATGCTGGGGTGCCTGAGCACCACTGGCAAGCCATTTGGGGGAGGCAGAACACAGTCCATAATAGGGGTCCCAGTCTGTGTTTTCCTGGGTGAGAAATAGCGGAGTCTGAGACAGATGCATGGTTCCTGGCCTCCTGTGTACCCAGACCCTCAGGGCATCTACCTGCCAGGCAGGAAGGGGCTAGCTGAGCCCTGGACAAGGGTGGAATCTGGTTTGGTTCCCTGCTGAGAGTAGGTTGGGGCTGGAAGAGAGAAGGCCTTCTCAGGGAGATTTATGTGCATCTCTTTAACGAAGCCCTCCCCCCACCCAGCAGTCCTTGATTGAAGGAGATGGTTTTTACTTGTCCAAACTCTTATTTGATGGTGGATGTATATACCCTACTCCGGGTATATACTGAACAAGGGGCTAAATACCTTTTGGGGAAAGATATACCAAGGAAGGGAAGTTCATTGACTAAACACTCAGGGCCTATGTAGATACCTCATTAGGATGGAGAACTCCAGGTTTTCGTGCTACATGACTGATTGTCACTGTCCTCTCAGTGACCTGTCATGATTACATGTTCCAGATAAGGTAGTTTGGCAGGGAGCTGATAGCACACCTGCCATTCTAAATTCTAAGATCCCCCAGGCTTTGAACCTGCTCAGTCTTACCAGTTCTCTGTGTGGTCCACTTGCCTCACAGTCTTAGTTAGGGTTTCTATTGCTGCAAAGAGACACTGTGACCATGGTGACGCTTATAAAGTAAAACGTTTAATTGGAATTGGCTTACAGTTTCAGAGGCCCAGTCCATTATCATCGTAACAGGAAGCATGGCAGCCTGCACACAGACCTGGTGCTCCAAGAGCTGGGAGTTATACATTTTGATCTGAAGGCAACCAAGAGAGATTGTCTCTTCCATATGGGATGGAGCTTGAGTACTAGGAGCCCTCAAAAATCTATCTACACAGTGACACACTTCCTCCAACAAGGCCACACCTCCTGGTAGTTCCACTTCCTGTAGGCCAAGCATATTTACACTACTACATAGATATACAAAAAATGGTGAATGTACCCCGTATCTCAACCCCAGTCCCTTACTTGTAAGTTATCATATGGGTGTTGGGATTGAACTCAGGACCTTACCTTTGTAGGGCAGGGACTTTAGCTACTGATCCTACCTCTACCTTCTAAGCCCTGGGGTTACCTCATGTATCATAGACCAGCACTCTGCCAGCTGAGCTACATCCGCACCCTAAACTCTTGGATAACATTTGTAGTGAGTCTGAGTTCTGTGTCTAGGGAGGGAAGACCACAGGACTAAAGTGCCACTTTCTTCAAGTTCTATTGAAGGTGTGTGTATTAATATGTTCATTAATATTAATACTAATATGACTTACTGCTATTGATTTTTTAAAAATAAAATTTAAAGTTGGCCTACAAAATAACGTGTTTTGTTTCTGAAAAACATTGAGTTTTGTTATGGCATCTTCGTGTGTGTGTGTGTGTGTGTGTGTGTGTGTGTGTGTGTGTGTGTGTGTGTGTGTGTACTTCTCCCTCCAGGGCCCTACTCCCCAGATGGTTCCCTCCCTTTCCACACATCGTCACCCCTTGTGCTATCACATGACATGTATTCAAATTCCCTGACGCCCTCTTTTCTCACCTCTGATGCTAACATGGACCCCCTCACTGAGTCAGACTTCTCTGCCCATTTTCCCTCCACGCTGCATTGGTGGGAAGATGAGGTCACTATGTACAGCCCACAGCTAAGGGGTTCATCTCTTCAGGGCTGTAGACCCACATAGATGGTTTAGAATGGGAAACCCTTTCCTTCATGTTAATTTATTTATTAAAAATCGTACGTCTGTGTGGCAGGGTGGCTCAGTGGGTAAGGATGTTTTCTGCCAAACCTGGTTATCTGAGTTTCATTCCAGAAATCCATGAGGTGGAGAAAACCAACTCCTGCAAGTTTTTCTCTGATCTCCACATGCTCATGACACATGCATGCATACATGTGCGCGCGCGCGCGCACACACACACACACACACACACACACACACACCCCAAATAAACGTAAAAACATTTTAATTGTTTTTTATTCAATATAGGGTCTAATATATTAGTTGAAGCTTGTGGTTCTGATCCTGGTTTGACCTCTGGGCGTTTTTCAATTCGTCTCTGTGTCCTTTAGACATGTCTATGTCTTTTTATTTTATTTTATTTTATTTTATTTTATTTTTTTTATTTGAAATTTTTTTTTTATTAACTTGAATATTTCTTATATACATTTTGAGTGTTATTCCCTTTCCCGGTTTCCGGGCAAACATCCCCCTCCCCCCTCCCCTTCCTTATGGGTGTTCCCCTCCCCACCCTCCCCCCATTGCTGCCCTCCCCCCGACAGTCTAGTTCACTGGGGGTTCAGTCTTAGCAGGACCCAGGGCTTCCCCTTCCACTGGTGCTCTTACTAGGATATTCATTGCTACCTACGAGGTCAGAGTCCAGGGTCAGTCCATGTATAGCCTTTAGGTAGTGGCTTAGTCCCTGGAAGCTCTGGTTGCTTGGCACATAATGTCTTTTTAAAATAGCGCTTTCTAACTCTCTGTCACTGTCAGATGTGTTGGGACTGTCTTCTCCACTTCTTGTCCCACTAGAACAAGTCATTTCTCTGAGAAGCCCTGGTTCCCTTGATTGGAGAATGGTATTAGGCACTGTGATCTGAATGGTGTGTTGCTTGTTGCTATGGGGCCGACACAACAAGGAGAGAGAGCGATCTGTGCAGCAACCTGTGTGGACAGACACAGTGGTGGATTTTTCTATGCGTGCCCGTCCCTGTCTATATTAAGCTAAGCTTGAGTTCACAAGAGCAGCTTTAGCTCCAGGCTGTCTCTACATGAGTCCTTCTGGCCTCCTCTGGCTCTAACAGAAAGGCGACTCCACGCTGCTTACAGAACCGTTCAGTTATAGTACACATGCTTTGACATTTCTGTTCGTTTCTTTGTTTTTAATGTTTTCTTTCATGTTTTAAAAGTACATTTATTTATTCTGTGTATGTATGTGTGTGGGTATGTTCATGCCACAACACACATGTGGATGACAGAGGAAATGGGTGAGACTTGGTTCCCTTTGTCCAACACATGGGTCCTGAGAATTAAACTCAGATAGTCAAGGCTTAGTGGCAAGCACCCTTGCTGAACTGTATAAAATCATCGATTCCAGAGTTAGAGCTATAAATTATAAAAGGATGTATTTGGGCAAACCTTCTACTTTCTCCGATCTCTCCCTTTCGTACATATTTTCATTATTCACAGTTTAATCTCCCATTGCTTCCTTTTGAAGACACAAGCAAATAGGTAACTACATTCCCTCCGTTCTTGCACAAATGGTGTCCGCCATGTGCCACTTCCCTCACTGTGCTTTGTCCACTCAGCAGCAGACCCTGAAGAGCATCCAGAGCAGCCAGGGGTGATCCTCCCTGCCCAGGCCCCTTTGATATGGCTGCTCTGTAGCGATCTAAGCAGGCCTCTGTTGATTGACGCTGGGTTTCTTCAGACTTGCTTTCATAAATAGCACAGCGAGAATAGCTTTGAACATGCAGCACTTGGGATTCTTGCCAGTGCATCTTCAGGATGGATTCCCAAAAGTGAGATTACTGGGCCGAAAAGAATGTATGTGTAATACCGTTAGATGCTGCCAACTTTTTCTCTGTAAGGGCTGCATCATTTACATTATCATCAGTAGCATGAGAAAGGTTCCTTTCCCTACAGCTTTGTCCAAATGTGGCCTAGCATTTGGATTTGTGCTTATCTGACAGGTAATGCATAGTAACACAGAGAGATTCTGTCTGTCTGCCTGTCTGCCTGTCTGCCTGTCTGCCTATCTATCTATCTATCTATCTATCTATCTATCTATCTATCTATCTATCTATCTACCTATCCATCCATCCATCATCCATCTATCTATCAGTCTGTTTCTACCTACTTATCACTTATCTTTTATCTATAATTTACCTGTTATTTGTCTATAGAATATACCTTCTATTTGTCTATCATCAACTTAATAATAAAATTAACCTATCATTTGTAATTAATCTTTTCTGTAATACTCATTATCTATCTTCTATTAATCTATCATCTATCTATCTATCTATCTATCTAACTAACTACTTATCTATCTATCTAATTACCTATCTTTCTTTTACTGTACTAGAGATTAACCCAGGGCCTCATCCATACTAGTAAGTGTTCTACCACTGAGCTACACCATCAGCCCTTCACATATCTCTTATGACAGCGAGGTCCAGCACCTTTTCCACTATTTAAGTGTCATTTATGTGTTTCTTATTTTGTGAGCCCCCTGCTTCATGGTTTGAGAGCCGCTGCCATGACACATGGAAGAACGTATGGAAAGCAGGTCTCGCTCTGGCAGGAACACTTGGAGCTCTCACAAGACAATAGGAATGCACAGCACACATTCACGTTTTAAAGCTCTGGGGCAAATGAGATGCTTGGGCAGTTCAGAGGAAAAAGACAACTGTGAAGTAATTAGGGAGAGCTCCTTGGAGGAGGGGTTTGAGCTGGGATTTGGAAGAAGATATCTGGGGTAGCATAATCAAAGGGAGAAAGGGAAAACGTGCTTGGAGTAGCAAAGCATAGTAAGGTGAAGGAAAAGGACGTACTCTCTTTGGGCTGGGCTCCATCACAGCCTCCTTGGTCAACTGGTTTCACAGTTCTCAGCTGTGCAGCCAGGGAGGCAATACTGACATCTATCACAGGAGAATTTTTGTGAGAATTGATACGTCCTCCTCCTGGGTCTGCAGGGGATTGGCCCCAGGACTGCAGCCCCAGTGACTGCCGATGTGAAGTCCCTGGGAGGGGATGGCAGTGTCGTTGTCAGCTGAGTATTCCATGCTACCCGCCCATCGACTTTAAGCCACCTCTAGATCACCTGTAAGACCGAATGTGAGTAAATGCTGCACAGAGAGTTGCTGGACTCTCTTGTTTAGGGAATAAGGACAATGGAGAGAGGCCGTGAGTGTTCAGTGTAGATGAGATATTTTTTCATGTTTCCAGTTCTCAGTGGGTTGAAGCCACAGATGTGGAACTCATGAATACAGAGGGTTGACTGTATAATGTTGGCTGAATGGTTGTTGTTATTACAAAGCACAGGGGACTGGCTGATGGAAGTCAGATATTCTCTTGGAATTGAGAAAGACTCTAATGAAATAGAGATGATCGTGGGTAAGGACAGCATCAAACTCCATACTTAGGGTTTGGATAATCTCAGGGCATGGCAGAGGCCTGGAGGGAAGTGATGAGAAAAGGAGGCAACCCGGGGAACAGGCTTTTTAAATTGGTTGCTACCAGAATACTGAACAAGGAGACTCCTGAAATGGTACCAAGAAGAGACTTTATTTTAAACTTTTACCATCCTTTAGAAATGGGGGAACTTCTCCTGCTCAGTGTTTTAATTCTCAGAAATAAATACTGTACAAGACCAGCATAAGAATTAAAATTTCAGAGCCCAGGCTCGTCCTGTCTAGTGGGTTCCCACGGAGCAGGGAGAAGGTGCTCATGGCTTCTCTTTACTGCTGCCTGGTCTTCCTCTTTTCCTCCCTCCACCAAACTGTGATTTTTGAGTTTCCTGAGACTAAGGGTGGCTCTAAAGGAAGTGTTTATTTGGCCAATGCTGTTCTAACAGAGTTTCACAATTTGGGGGCCTATTTTAAAACTCACTTAGTCCTGGGATCTTTTGTGGGTTTTTATGAAACTCAATAGCATTTTGTTTTCTAGTTATCTATTTGTTTTTGAGATAGGGTCTCACTATGTAATGCTGGTTGGTCTGGAACTTGCTCTTTAGACCAGGCTGGCCTAAAACTCACAGAGATCTGCCTGCCTCTGCTTCCCGAGTCCTGGGACTAAAGGGATGTTACCCCATCCAGACAACAACATTGTGTATATATGGTTGAGGTGTATATATGGTCTTCCTCTGCAAGACCCCCTCCCCAGCCTCAGTTATCCAAAAGGCTTCTCTACAAAGACTTCCTGGTAGTCTTTTTAGGCAGACCTCCAAATGGATCCAGGCTACCCTTGTCCCTACATAATCAGCTGTATGAGAAATAAGAGTCTTTGCCCTAAAATAGCAAGCACAGGCTGCCTAGTGCAACTGCTGCCCCTTTAGACTGGCCTTCAGAATGTCCTGCTAGCTCATCATTACATTTTAGACTCTGCAAGCAGTGAGACACCAGTCTATGCTACCTCCCATGACGGTCCATTTTCAATTGCTATAACAAAGCACCTCAGGCTGGGTACTCTATAAAGAAAAGAGGTTAATTTAGTTCACAGTTTTGGAGGTTGGTGTCATCCATCACAAGTTCCTCCCCACCAGGCGCCAAACCAGTGGGAATCAGTAATTGGGCTCATTCTTCCCAGGAAGACCTGATCTCACTGAACTAATGGGATTCTATGAGAACTGTGCCAATTCTCATAGACACCAGGGCTATCAAGGGCTGGACTCCCAATGGCCTATCTGCCTCACCCTAGACTCTACTTATAGATCCCTCCAACTCCCAAGCTTTCAACACGTGAACCCTGGAGGAAAACTTACTCAAGCCATACACAGGCCACAGCCACCCTGTCTTCTGGTGCCAAGCATCAAGCTTCTCAAGTGATGCCCTGGAAGGCTCTTGTGACTTGAGGTGAGAGGGGAGGTACAATGTTCACCTTCTCTGGGACAGAGTCCCTCATTAGCCTGAAGGTGGCCCAGTAGGCTAGGGTCACTGGGAGCCCCAAGGAATCTTCTGTGTCTGCCTCCCCAGCACCAGGTTTGCAAGCCCCCACATGTGGGATTTTACCTGGGTTCTGGGTATCAAACTCTGATTCTTATCTTAGCAAGACCAGCATTTTACCAACTGTATTATCTCCCCAGGACCCCCCATTCTTCAATATTATAAATGTGGGATCCTCTTGGAAGTTTAAGAATATTTTGGCCACTTAAAATACTTGCAGAGTAGTGGGTTTTTTTTTGTTTTTGTTTTGCTTTGTTTTTCTTTTTTTTTCGTATTCTCCTGTTATTCTTTTGCCTTAGAAAGCTGAGGCCAAAGAGTCTTCATTCTAATGTCCTACTGGATAGAGCACTGAGCCTGGCACTCCGTGATTAATGAGGAGAGCATTAGGAAGATGGATCTGGCTGTTTGTAATGGTAGGCTGGTATGAGACAGAAGGAAAACCAGTTTAAATCTGCCATGGTTCAGAAATAAGGAAAAAAGTGAGTAAATTAATCACCGGGGAGAACACCCAGAATAGTGTAAGTCTCCTTTGCAAGGGAGAGAGGAGGACTTTGGAATAAATGGGCAAATTTTCAGAGAAACAGTTTAGGACCCATGATAAGACTTTTCTAATATCAGTAGACTGGTAGGTTGTCCTTGTCAGGAGAGCCCATCATTAAGAGTGTATAGTAGAATACTCTCTGCCCATTAGTCCCTCCTACCCCAAGCTCCCCCACTTCAGGAGAGGACATCCCTAGCTAATCCCTGCTTGAGCCAAAACCTAGGAGTCATTCTTGATTCCTCCTTTTTCCTTTATGCCCATATCCAATCCATTCCTAAACACTATCATGTCCACCTCGTGATAATTGAACACGATTGTCCACTTGTCCCCACCTATACGGCCCTCACGCTCTCCAGGTCACCATTAGCTCTCAACTGGACTCCTAATTGCTCTTCTTGTGTCCTGTCAGGAGCCACCCAATCCATTCTCACACATTAGGCAGTGAGAGTGAGCTATGAAAGCAACAGCTTTCTTCCACCCACCCTATGGCTTCCACTTGGACCCAGAGGCTGAAGCTCCCACACAGGCCTTGCTGGAGAAGCCCATGTGGTCTGGCCTAGGCAAGTCCTCCACACTCATCTTCCATAGCTGTCTTAGCTGGCTGCATTCACACGGTGTCAGCCTTTGTTGTTGTTTATCAAATAAAGCCAGGTCTATTCCCTCAGGAGGTCCTTCACACTGATTGTCCTTGTGGCAGTGGCAGCGGGGGTGAGGGTGTGTATGGGGGTTGGGTGAAGGGGCTGGAGAGTCACACAGTTGTTCTCTTCTGTTCATCCAAATCCAGACTCACTTTCTCGGAAAAGATTTCCTCAGCACTCATCTGATAGAGTGCTTCACTGTGCCCCCTCCACTGTCACTTCCTATCTGTCACCACATGTCATGCCTGCCAGTTGTCACTATTCAGTGTGATTTCATTTGTTTACTTACTGACGGTGTGAGATCCAGGGCTTCGCCATCATTGTCTAATACTCTGTCCCCAGTATAGGCAATAAGTCCTCAGCTAATATTTGTTGGAGCAATGAGTGGTTGGAAGATCCTGGCTGAGGATATTAGAATTCCAGTCATAGGAGGAAGATCACTCAAAGTCTGTGTCTGGGGTGGATGAATTACTAGGAATGAGGCACTGTATCTGACTTGTCCGTGGAGGCCAAGAATGATAGGAGGACGTGTGGAGGATGGGGGCAGGAGGCATCAAAGTTCAGCTCTCCAGTTCGACATATGGTGGATTCAAAACTGCTGACGTTGATGGGAAAGGGATTTTTGCAAGAAAACATTTTGCTTCGTTTGGAGCATGGTGATAGGTTGCAAGTATGACAAGAGTCTAGAGGCAGGGGTTTCAGCTAAACATGTGATTTAGAAGTCATAAGCCAACAGCTAGTTGTTAAGCTGGGAGGCCATGTTCAGTTGACCGTCTGGTGGCCAGACTGGTAAGTTCACTGAAAACGGAGCCAAGTGGTGGTACGACTGACAGGTGACTGGGGGAAGGAGAAAGAGCTGTGCAGAGGAGACAAGGGTACAGTGATTAGAGAGAGAAGTGAGTTAGAGAGAGAAGGGAAGAGAGCTGTGGAAGCCCACACCTAGCAAATTCAGAACAAGGGTTTTAAGTGAGAGGCTAGAGCAAAGCAGGGAAGAAACTTTTATAAGTGACTCTCTCTCTCTCTCTCTCTCTCTCTCTCTCTCTCTCTCTCTCTCTCCCCCCCACTCACACACACACACACACACACACACACACACACACACACACACACACACACACACACACCACAGTGTCTATGACAACAAGAATAGGGCAGAAATCATGGGTGACCTTTAAGGAAATTTCACTAACGTAATAAAAAATCATATAGCAAGAGACTAGGGAGGAAGTGAGGAGGAGAGTACTGATGAGCCGATGAAGCAAGTGCCAATCATTCAGAGATGCACAGGAGAGGAGACATCTGCAAACGGCCGCATCACGGGGCATTGGGTGCTTAAAATCTGGAGATCTGGGCTGGGGGCTGGGTGGTGGGAGGAATGGAGTTCATAAGCAGAGCAGGAAGGAGAGTGGGGAAATGGATGGGAAAATCCCCCAGGGAAAGGGTAAAGAGTGGGTTCTGCAGTCTAAGGGAGGGTCCCTCCCCACCCCCAGGCCAGCAGTGTACCCTCAGGCAATTCCTCCTTGATCCCTTAACCACACCTGTTCTTTGCTTCTCCACTGAGGAGAAGGAAGCCCTAACCTCACAGCTTCTGTCCCCCATCTTCAGACCTAGTGGACAAGGTCTCTCCCCGTCTTTCATGCCTCTTCCCTTCTCAAAGGTTCGTGGGCTCAAGCCTGTCACTGTCTTCATCCAGGGTCTCACAAGATGGGAAACGAATCAGTTATTACACCAATAAGCTAGGGATGCAACTCGCTGTCTGAAACAGCCTTTCAAACATCAATCAGACGGGACCGCCTCCCTGCCTAGAGAGCCCTCCCACAGCTTCCGTGTAGCCTGGAAGCTAGCATCCTTCCAGCAAACAGCCACCTGAGCTGCCCCTGGAGGCTCCAGTCCCGCTCCTGCCGCCCACCATTGGCTGGCAGCTCTCCAGGAGCCAGCCGCCCTGTTTTTCCTGAGGCCTGTCAAGCTTGTTCCTGCCTGCAGGCCTGAGCACTTGCCTCTCTTCTGCGGAGGATTCCATAATTGTTTTTCACCATGTTCAATATCTTTCAAATGTTCCTATCTCTCTCTCCACTCAGGCTGACTGGCTTATCCCCTCCTCTGATGGCCGGAGACAGCTACAGCATCTGCAGTGCCAAGTGCAAGGCGGGTCTAATGTTCAACAAGCAGGATGAAAGCCTTTCTCTTTTCTCTGTGGCTTCCTTGCCATCTTGGTCACAGTGTGTTTTATTTGCCGATTGACAACATGTTCCTTTGGGTACAGGGGGTCTCCCTGGTATAAGCCTCTAGAGTTGACCCTCCCTTTACCTTCCTGTGCCGGTGCCCATGGTTAGACTCAGGAGGCTAAAGGCAGCAGTATTGCTTCAGGGATGTGGGAGGCTGACAAGACAGCTCGGAAGATAAAGGTCCCTGCTAGCAAGCCTGATGATCCGAGTTCTAATTCAGGGAGCCACATAATCTAACCGATCTCTGCATATTTATCCTCTAACACCACACATGTACCATGGCACATACACGAACACACATGAACACACATGAACACACACACAACACAAAACAAACAAATGAAATAGGGGAAAAGAGTTTGAAGAAGCTAGACTAATGTCACCTAGAGTTCTAGGCTTCATACTTGGTCCTTGTCACAGGGCTGGGCATGTGGCTAAGTTGGTAGAGCGCTTTCCTGGTGTGCAGGAGGCCCTGGGTGTGATGCTCTGCACTTCGTAAACTGGGCATGGTGGTATGTAGCTGTAATTTAGCTCTCAAGACACATGGAGATGGTGACAGAAGATGAGGCCACCTTCTGGAAATGATGATGCATGTATCTGGCTCCTCACCGGGGACTCTCTTGGCCACTGTATTCTATTCGCGTCTCCTCATTCCTGCCTTTCTCCGCTTCCTGTGTCTACCTAATTTTCCTTGTAGCCCTTGACACTACCTAATGCTGTACTGGTTTCCCTTCTCTGCCTCCCACTGGACTGCAAACTCCCTGAGGACCAGGACACGTGCTGTCGTATGCCAAGCATGTACTATCAGTGCCCAGCAAACAGCTGCTGACTGACTGCACAAGAAGCATCCAGTCACCTGTTTGGCCTGGTTTCAGTTACACTCCATAAAACCGTCCTTCTTTTTGGTTTTCTGTAACGTTCATTGTGGCATATTTTGCTATATTTGAGCTAAAAATATTTTTTTTTTAAAAAAAGAGATTTCTTTTGCACCTTTGCCAAGTCCTCATTTTCATTTTTCAAAAGAGAGATTAAAAACTAAAGTACTTATGCAAGAGACGGAATAATACCAAAGATGCCAAACTACGTTGTGTTCATTGGACATTGCTGGCCCTAGGCCAGGCAAGCCAAGGGTATGCATTTCTCTGTGTTTGTGGCCTAGCCTTGCTTGCTTCTGCCATGCTGCAGACAGGGTTAGCACAGAAGGACATCTTCCTGAGGTCCCCTTTCAATTCTACAGCTCACCGCTTCTCTGCTAGAGCATGTTGGCCACCCATCAGGGTTCAGAACAGCTCATACTCGATTCCAGCTCCCAGTCCTCTTAGGAGCTTTGGGACAGTAGATGACAGCTACCCTTCACCTCCCTGTGTACCCCTTCCTCTCTGAAGCACGCTATGAGGCTCTCTCTCTTCATGCCGGCAGACAAAACTC
The DNA here is from genome assembly GCF_011064425.1 of Rattus rattus. Lineage (NCBI taxonomy): Eukaryota > Metazoa > Chordata > Mammalia > Rodentia > Muridae > Rattus > Rattus rattus. Next base: position 53,774,343 of record NC_046156.1, read on the forward strand.
TCATCATACTGGCTTACAGCACCTTCCAGGCACCACCAGGTTCCAGAATTTCGGTGAATTCTTTCACCGTGTGGTTATTTGTTGACTGGCGGCCATCTCTTGTACCAGGCTGTATGCTCAATGGGGCAAGTGAGTCTTAACTGTAAGCCCCTAGCCCACTTCACACAGGCACCCAGGAAGTATCAGACGGGTGCTCACACACCCCTAAAGCTTAGTAACAGTGTTCCACAGAAGTTTGTCGGGCGTTTGTTGAATTATATTGGGAAAATATTGTTTTTCAATCCTAAGTATTATGACTTGGGTAGAATACGTTGTTTTTCCCTGTTATCAAAATAAAAGACAGCTTGAATAATTAAGCCATTTCCTAAACGCTGGTCTTTCTTAACTGGAAGACATCCGAATGTAATGAATGATCAACTCCTGGAGTACACACGAGGCTCAACGTGCCTTTGCCTCCTCCTGTCTGTCCCGCGGTAGACCCTCCCTCCTCTATTTCCAAACATAGCCAGTGGAATACACTCTTCAAGCCCATGGCCCATGGCTAAGCTTCATACCCCTTAAAATCATTATGTTCTGGCTTTTGGAGCCATTTGATACTAAAAGTAATTATAGGCAGGCTTCCGAGACAGAAAGCTAATTCCTTTATAGCTTCTTCTATCAGACTAAAGACTCTGGAGGTAAGGACCCAAATGAGGTGCAAGCTGCAAATTGCATTGAGAGACAGGGTAAATCAGTCTTGGTCAAAGCAAAGCGGCTCTTCCTTTTCTCACAGGCGGAATCGATATGGACAATGGCGAGGCCGGAAATGGATACGCGGCTCCACTGGTCTGGCATCGTCTTAGCAGAAGACCTGCCTTCCTCCGGTGATCGCTATTTCTGCAGGTCTTCTGTGTTTCATCTATCGATTCTCTATTTAGCAATAATGGGACGCAGCCGTGATAAATAATGCATGTCAACAGCGATATCCAGAACGAAGGCTAATGCTTCCTCGAGGTTGGGTGGCCTCTTGGCTTTGTTTCTTTAAAATAAGTAAATCAAGCAGTGTTCAGTAGTCACAAAGGCTGAATGTTCTTTAAGACCAACTGCCGTGAACCCTGCTGACACCCGTGTCCCTGTGTCCTTGGCCACTTTCCTTACCGATCTCACCTCTGTCACACCTCCCTGGTGTGACATTAATCAAGCGGGTTTTGCCAGGTGGCTTTGTGGAGAAACCACATCCTGTGAGAGGTAATTTATGGCCTTAATACAACTGACCACGTGACATCCTTTACATTGTTACAACTGATTAGGCGGTAGCCATAAAACAAATTTATGCGTACATCTTTAGGACCGTGTGCATCCGTATACCTGTGCCTGCATGGGACTGCTTGTTCACCTTAGAGCAGTGACCTCATCAAATGAGACGACAAAGCGACTTTCCTTCCCTCTAAAGGGCTCATTTAACAGTTTCCCTCTGACTCAGTGTCTGAATAATGGAGGGGAGGCTGCAAGGCTGCAGGACCTTGGAAGGGGTGGCAGTTGGTGATGGGCAGATTGAATCTGAGCTCATATCATCCTGTCTCGTGAACTGGAAGATTTCAGTATAGATCATTAGCCCCGTGTCCCTGAAGGTGACAACAGAGCCAGCTCACAAGACCGTAATACAATTTGAGCTAGAACAGGATCTGAAATGAGAAGTACTGATGTGAAAAGAGGTGACATTCAGCTCTGTTTGGGGCTCTAGTTCAGCTTTAAGGGCCTCTCCCTGAAGGCTGGAGCTGCAGAACGCCCCTCGGTAACTCCTCGGAGCACCATTCTATGGGTGCAGAGCACAGTCAGCTCCTCCATGGCTGTTCAATCCTTCTAGCACTTTCCAACTTCATCCGCTCTTATGCCAGCCTTTGATCACCGGGTAGCAGTGGAATTCTATATGCTCCTTCCTAAAGCCCAGTGTAGTGCCTGGCACATAGGGAATTAAGATACAAGCTGCATGCTTTATTGATGAGCAGATAAATATATTGGCCAGGTTTTCGTGGAAACTCAGCCCTCTTTTTTTTTTTTTTTTTTTTTAAGATTTTCTATCATTAAAATAAACCTAAATTTTTATTATGGAAAAATTTGAAAATATACAAAATAGATGTGATATATGTCACCTTACCCATCTACTCATGGCTAAACGTAACCTGTTCACACCTCACCCTTTACCTGCTCACTTGGTTTTGAAGCACACGCGGTCGTCAGGTGACTTTTATCTCCAAATATTTTGGTATAAAGTTTGAGTCTCTAAAGTTTAAGAACTCATTTTTTTCAGTCACAATAATATTATGGAATGAAAAATAATTATAATTTCTTTCTTATCTATCTGTGTGTGTGTGTGTGTGTAGGTGAGAGGACAACTTGTATGAGTCGTTTTTCTTTTTCCTCCCTCCATGTGGGTTTCAGGGATCAAACTTAGATCATCATCAAACTTGGTGACAACTATGAAGCCAATGTTCAACTTCCTAACATTACAAATGTCACACGCTTCTTGAAGCATTTTTATATTTATTTGATTATATTTATTTGACAATTTCATACATGTGTACAATGTATCTTGACCATATTCATCTCCAACTATCTCTTCCCAGCCCCCAACATGTCCCCCAGCTACCCTCATGTCTTCTTTTTAATGTAGTCTTAATACTATTTTAAAATACCATGTGTGTACATTCAGGTGTGGGTACATGCACAGGCGTGCAGCCTGTGCAGTCTAGGAGAGGCTGTTGGACCCTCTGGAGCTTGGAGCTACAGATCAGTGTGAGCTTCCCAATGTGGCTGCTGGGAGCTGAACTTAGCTCCCCTCCAGGGGGACTCTTAACCGCTGAGCCCCTTCTCTTTCTGTACGACCTCCTGAGTAGTCCGGTTAGCGCTGCCTACGTGCACATGGGTATGGACCACCCACTGAAAGGTGGACAACCTACCGGTGGTCACATTTCTGAAGAAAAACAATCTTCTGGCTGGCAGCCATCAACTGTCAATAGCTCCCCAACCAAGGCGAACCTTGAGATTCTCCCTCATCCATGCTAGATTGTTAAGGACAGGCTTACTCGTGGGCAGATAACCATGGCTGCTATGTGCCAATGAGTGCAGTGTATGTCAGACCCAGGAAACAGCTCGTCGCAGGGCCCCTTCCGTTCTCTGGCTCTTACGGCCTGTCCACCTCTTTCAGTTGTTCTCTGAGCCTTGGGGCTAGCGATGTATGTGCACCGTTCCACAGTCATTTATTTTCAATGCTGTGACCAGTTCTGAGTCTTCCCACTGATTGCTGTCCACTGTAAAAAGAAACTTCTGTGACCAAGGTCGAGAATAGCACAGATCTATGGGTAAAAACATAAATATTTAGAAGGCAGTTTGACAACATGTCACTTAGCAAAACAACAGTAGTTGTTCCATGCTAGGATCTGTGATCTCCCCACTTGTTTTTACAGTTTGAATTGGCTGAACATATATATATATATATATATATATATATATATATATATATATATATTATATACACACACACATACACACACACACACACTCAAATTATAGAATTCTGCCAATTTAACTTTTATAAATCAGCACTGGAGATTAAATCCAAGGCCTTGGCACCTCAGCCCATGGTTCATTCAGACAAGGTCTTGCTATGCAGCCTCACTATGTGCACACTTGTTCTATACCCACTGTGTAACCCAAGCTGGCTTCCAGCTCATGATCCTCTTGCTTCAACTTCCAGATTGCTGGAGTGACCTTGATGCAATCTGTCAACTTTACTCAGATCTCAACAGTCCTGCACACTGCTCTGTATGTGTGTGCATTTGCACCCATGCAGCATTCTACTTAGGTGTGCAGGGTTAGGTGACACACCCCTCTCAAGGTACAGATTGGCTTCTGTACAAAGTCCTTGTGCTATCACTAATAAGCATATCTCCCTAACACAGTTTTCTGGTCTCCATCTCTCTTTCTCATGTACGTACGTGTGTGTGTGTGTGTGTGTGTGTGTGTGTGTGTGTGTGTGTGTGTGTGTGTGTTTATTCTTTGGCAGTTTCATATATATGCATATACATGATATACATATATTATATTGATCATACCCACCTGCAATCCACTTCTATTCTCCCCACTTGATATTTTGTTGCTGTTGCAAAGCTAAGGGTCAGACGTGGAGTCTTATGTGTACTAGGCTACAAGCCACAGCCACAGCCCCATCTCTGTCATTCTGTCACCTCAGAGGTATCATGTATCTGCAGTCTTACAGTGGCTATTGCTTTGAGGTTGGCCTATTTCCTTTTGCTTTTCCAACATGATCTTTTTCTTGATTATTCACACTCACTTCCCAGTCCTCCCAGGTCTGCCCCACACCCCTCATGGCCTATTTCCTTTCCCACCGCATTTCTCTCAGGGCCCATGGAAGCTGTGTGTGTGCTAGTGCTTTGCTTCTTTCTGTCCCTGAGTGCTGTCCCATGGAACAAGACTCTAGTTTGTTTGTGTCTCCATTGACTGAAGGATACCTGGGTCATCTCTAGCTTGGGCTACACAAACCAAAGCTCAGGAATACTCACGAATAGATTTTGTGTACACATAAATGGTTATGATTCTGGGACACACATCCTAGAGTGCAGTTGCAGGGTTATTTAATATGCATGGGGTCAGTGAGAAACTGCCATCTCTTTTCTGAGCGGGAGTACCATTCGTACTCCTGTCAGGAGTGTAGGAGTGTATTTTTCCATTTCACTGAAGCCTCACTGTTATGGTTTGTATATGCTCGGCCCAGGGAGTGGCACTATTAGAAGGTGTGACCCTGTTGGAGTAGGTGTGTCACTGTGGGCATGGGCTCTAAGACCCTCATCCTAGATGCCTGGAAGCCATTATTCTGCCAACAGCCTTCAGATGAAGATGTAGAACTCTCAGCTCCTCCTGCACCATGCCTGCCCATGCTCCTGCCTTGATGATACTGGACTGAACCTCTGAACCTGTAAGCCGGCCCCAATGAAATGTCCTTATAAGAGTTGCCTTGGTCATGGTGTCTGTTCCTGTAAAACCGGAACTAAGACACTCACCAACAGTGTTGCAATTTTTTTTGACTCTAGCAACTTTGATAGGTGTGGAGTAATATCTCATTATAATTCTTTAACATTTTTAAACTATAAATATAGCTCACTTTTGTTCTAGTATGAAAGCTGAATGTGAAAAACAAGACATAGCTAATGTGTTTGGTGTCTTAAGACACCTTCCGGTATTTTTCCTTCAGGCATATCTGTTTAGATTTTATAAAACTAGAGATATGACATAATTTGGCATCATGTACTTTCTAATAATATATTGAATAATAATATAGTAAGAAATACTATGAAACATTCTTTGAAAACCTGTTTTTATTTGTTTTGGGCACAGGGGATTGAAACTAGAACCTCTGCACACTAGATGAGTGCTTTGCCCACGGGGCCCGCATTCCAAAGCCTGAAACGTGATTTTAAAAGTTCTTTGTGTGTGGAGCTAGGCAGTGGCGGTGCACGCCTTTAGTCTCAGCACTCAGGAAGCAGTGGCAGGTGGGTCTCTGTGAGTTCAAGGCATAGAGCAGACAGCCAAGGCTACCCAGAGCAATCCTGTCTCAAAAAAATAACATTTTGTATGTGTGAACGTGTGTGAGAGAGCAAGGCATGTCAGAGGTCTGAGAATAGCTGTGGAAGTCAATTTTTACCTTCCTCTCTTGTTGAGGTAGGGTTTCCTGTTTCTGCTGCCTCACTCCAGGCTAACTGGCCCTCCAAGTGCATTCTTTTGTCCCCATCTTTGTGGTGCTGTGGGAATGGAGGGACTACAGGTGCTTGCTCCACATCCGGTGTTGTTTGTGGGTTCTGGGGTCAAATGCAGACCATCAGGCTTGGGTGGCAAATGCTTTTACCCACCCAGTCAACCCCTTGTCGCCAGAACATATCCTCAATGAAGGGCTATTGGTAGTGTAGTTGTTGGGGAGGGATCGTCATTCTCATTGGAGGTTGTGGTCACAGGTAGACTTCCTGTGCTCCAGTGGATGACCCCACACTTAAGCACATATGGGTGGCTCCGACTTGACTTCCTGATTCATCAAAACACATGAAGTTGGGAGGGGGAAGCTGCTGCAGAGGACACTGGGGGAGCTATAGGGGAAAATAAGGGGTCTATAGAATCGTATCTCATTGTATATCTGTATGAAAGTCTAAAAATAAAGAAAAATTAAAAATAAAATAAAATGCATCATCCCCACAAAAATAACTATATGATGTCCCACCATTTAGAACTAAACTCTAGACTATTCTTTTCTGGACTATTCTTTTTTATCTTTAATTTTTGATATGATAAACACTATTTGAGTTGACGTACACAGTTTCTTTTTCCCTTGGTAATCCATTGTAGAACAGAGATTGCTAGGTCAAGACACAGATGTACTTTAGTGCCATTGGTACCTGTACACCACAGATCCAAAGCGTCTTCAGAACACTTTTATCTGTACTCACAGGACAATGAACGTTACGCTTTTATATTGGCCAAGTTGATAAGAGGAAAATCTTCTTTTAAAAATCTGCATCTCTTTTGATAAGTAAAACTGAAAAAGTAAGTTTTCTTAGCTATTTGTAGTTCTCCCTGAATTGTCAGCGTTTTCTCTGGTTCAGTCGTGGCGTTATACAGACAATATACGGGGTGGGAAGTGTTGCTTTGTTTTGCAGTGCTGGTGAACCCCACCTTCATACAAAGGACTGGGCACAGACTAGCAGCTGAGAGATAAAGAAGGAGCAGATGCTAATCACTGGTTTCTAATGGTCCTGCTCTGCCTGGGTACAGGCCTGCTGCTAACTGAGGCTGAGAACCCTGGGTTGCCGATGGTCACAGACGCAGTGGTTGTCTGACAGGTGCTTTCTCGGGCAACAGCAGAGAACTCAGAGAGCTGAGCTGCCTCAAGCCTCCTTCCAAGATGGAGCTGACTAGAGAAAGGCGGGGCATCTGAGGAGAAAGGCGGGGCATTTGAGGAGGGCAGGGCATCTGAGGAGAGAGGCGCTGTTTTCTTGACTTCTCTGCTTCCAGGTGGTGTGGCAGAGTTTAAGATAAGCACAGTATTGGTATCCACAGTATCGGTATCGGCTCTTTACAGGTGTCTGTCCTTTCCACGCAGACACCAGTGATGGCCGTGTTGGGGGTGTTAAGTGAAGAACCAGCAGGAGCAATCCACGTGACCCAGAGGCCAGAAGCCAAAATCCTTCTCTGGCACATTTGTCCCAGCCATCTTCTACAAACCTCCAGGATGCACACCAGCCACTGTCCCGATTTTGAAATTTTATTCACTTAAAGTTGTTTTTTTTTTTTAATGCTTTTCAGACATCCAGGTAGCTGTAACTTCAAATCTGTGGTGTGTGTGTGTGTGTGTGTGTGTGTTCACAGCCGTGGTCACACAGTGCTAGATTAGCCCACGATTGGATCTCAAGCTGAGTGATATTCCCCACCTGCCAGGTGGTGTTGACCTATCCAGTGTGTACATCTGTGGGGAGTCTGTGCTCAGTGTTTCTGTCAGCGGAGTAGCGGACATGAGACAACCTCCTACCCCTCATCTCCTCAGCGTGCTCACCGTCCCAGAGGCCTGTGACTTCCAAGGAAGACTTTCTGTTAGAATTTTAGGGAAGAGCATGCCTGATTAGGTTCCTTCACATCACAGGAAAGAAGGGCAAACACTTATAAAAATAAGCACACATAAAATGAAAACAATCACATGTTTAAATAAATAATCTAAGGCCTTTTTTAAAAATCGAGTTTTCGCATGAGGCAAGCTTGACTAAAATAATAATAATAATAATAATAATAATAATAATAATAATAATAATATTTCCTCCCCTGGAATACCACCTCACAGTGGAAATCAGTACTTTTGATTTTCAGAGAAAATACAGACAGTAAATAAGATGTTCTCAATGCAAGCAGTAACAGTGTGTTGTTATGTCAGGTTTAAGAGAAACAAAATCTGGGAGGAGAAAGGGATGGATTATATGGTATAAGGGGCAAGGGCAGACTTAGTCCAGTCACTTCACACCCATTATTTAATTTTGTCTCCTCACAGGCCTAGGGGAAGGGGTAATTCTCACTTCAGAGGTTCTAAGAGGTGACACAACCTGAATAGGGATCGGATTTGTGGGCCAGCTCTGACCAGCTCTGACCAACTCTGAGTAGCTCTGTCCATCTGACCAGCTCTGACCATCTGACCAGCTCTGAGCAGCTCTGAGCAGCTCTGAGCAGCTCTGAGCAGCTCTGAGCAGCTCTGACCAGCTCTGACCAGCTCTGAGCAGCTCTGACCAGCTCTGACCAGCTCTGAGCAGCTCTGACCAGCTCTGACCATCTGACCAGCTCTGAGCAGCTCTGAGCAGCTCTGAGCAGCTCTGCAGCTGACAGCTTTGACCAGCTCTGAGCAGCTCTGACCAGCTCTGAGCAGCTCTGAGCAGCTCTGCACCAGCTCTGAGCAGCTCTGACCAGCTCTGAGCAGCTCTGAGCAGCTCTGACCAGCTCTGAGCAGCTCTGAGCAGCTCTGACCAGCTCTGAGCAGCTCTGACCAGCTCTGAGCAGCTCTGAGCAGCTCTGACCAGCTCTGAGCAGCTCTGAGCAGCTCTGACCAGCTCTGAGCAGCTCTATAGTCTTTTTCCCTATTCTCCTATGGTTTTAGCACACACAACTGTGTGAGGTTTCACGTATTCTCGTTTTCTCTGTGTTCGTTCCTGTCTCCATATTTCCTTGTTATTCCCCTCAACAACAGTTTAAAAATCTCAATGAGCTAGAACGACACCAACCTCAGTACTCCAGCAGCATCAGGGAATGGTTCCTGTCAAAGCTAAGTCACCTTCATTTGCCCTATGCTATTTTGGGGACAATATGATTTGCCAAATCTTAACTTTAACCTATATTTCTTAAGAGGACTTTTAACTCGGGATATTTATAATCTTCTCTGCACCTTCAAAGCGCCTTTGCCGTATTAACTAATTAGACCTCAGCAACACCTTTGATTAACTCCTTTTTATAGATGTGGGAATGAGCAGTGGAGAAATGCCCTTGGCCACGATAGAATCAGCATCCCAAGGTACGACTGGAGCCTGAAATTTTCTGTCGCCACCTTTCATAAACTGCACATCAGTCTCCTCCTTGATGTCTTGGCGGAAGGACACGCTTGGGCCACCTTGTTCCTTTTGTCTTGGAAGTACCTGTCATCCCTCCCATGGTCTCCACTATTTGTTCTGTACACCCCTATGACATAACTTTTTTCACTTCAGAAATCAAGAGTTGCTGGGAGGGGTGAACAAAGTACCCAGATCTTAAGGTTCCACTTAGCTCCCTCACAACTCCCCTCGGAGTCTATTCTTAGACAAACTGTCCGTTCAGGAATCCAAGGTAAGCCAGATTTATCTGGCAACATCCCCAAAGATTTCTCCTTTCCATATGTCCAGACAGAAAGTTAAGCAGTAATTCAAAGATAGCTCCCAGGCAAAAATCCACCACCAATGTTGTCTCCAGCACAATTTCCCAATCGTTCTTTAAAGCGAGAGGAATGGCTTGAAATGTATGATTTATGGGCAGCTGTCCCAGCAAGGTGAGATTCCTGCTGAGAGATATCAGACTGTTATTAGCATCCTCTGTTCTAAATTAGAGGAGAAACCTTATCTTGAAGTGTATCCTGGAGCCTTGAGGATGCTAGGGACTGGGTGGAGCACCAGAGGGCCCCACCAGAACTATGACTATACACACCAGGGGAGAAGCAACATCATCTTTAAAGACCTCCTTTCTAAGAGTGTATTATTCTTTGATGAGCTTGATAGCTTTGGTGTATTTGAAGGGAGGGTTGTCATTGAGATAAGTAAGGACCTGATGTCAAAGCCTATCCTCAGAATTTGGTGGTGTTCATAGTTTGCATAAGTGATACTTTCTTGACCTCAAATTCAAACCAATCTCAGTAGATTTAGTGGCCTACGAGATTTGGCCTAGGAAAAAAATCTCAATTTGAGTTATTCCTGTTTATCCGATCAAGTAACCTTGCTTAGTTATGCTTCCTCAGTGGGAAATAAAGAGATAATACTTGCCTTATTTAATTGTTGGGATAATAAAATAAAATATTTTCTGTACTCTAGAAAATTATTTATCCTAACCGGTTTTGATTCTTAATGGTAATAGCCAATATTTATTGTGTCATTACCATATGCTCAACTCTGTGAGGATTCCTGTATGTGCCTGCTCTCATTTGATACCCCAACAACCCTATAAATACAATCATGTACCTCTTTTAAGTGAGGAAACCGAAGTCTAAAATCACCAATTAAATAGCTGATTCAGCCACACCGTGTTGTCCCGCCCACCCCGCCTTCAAATCTTTATTGTTTTAAAATTGCACAGGTCTTTTACAGTGTAGCATTTTGTTATTTAAATGACCTCTAAATGTTAATGTATATGTAATGAATTTTTTTTTCTGAAACTCAATCATGAATTACAAGTTCACCAATATGGTTGTTCTAGATTGTCCTGAGATGCTGGGGAAATTTGAGTCCCGCACCACAGTGCTATCTTTAACCTTCAATCGTCGGCTGGACATTTCTATTCTGCTGTTGTAGTTCTCCCAACTGTTACGACTCTCAAGTAAAATTCATTCTCTCCTCTAACAGCACCATCCTTCCATTAACTTTCCTATTTGTTCGAATTGCCGTCTTTCTCCCTGGCTTGAAATTTGTAAGTTATCTATTTCGTTTCCGTTCTGGCTGAAGAGTCCCCTGGCTGTCCGACTCGATCCTCAGGCTCTTTGCTTCTTCCCTTCTAATTCCTTTGTCAATACTGTGGATGAGACTCCATCTCCTCAAGCATGGATTGTTCAATAGCTTCCTAATTTGTTTTTCTACCTTTGATCCATTTCAATACCATCTAATTGATCCTGAAATACCATTTCTACAGTTCTTCCTGTGTCAAAAATGTTCAGTTGTTTATGGTCAAACCCATGTTCTGACTCTCGATCCCACACTACTACCCAGCCCTTCTTAGCCTTGTATGTATCCTAGGCTTTCTGCCTTGGACTTTAGCTTATGCTGTAAGCCTCTCTTTTTCCTCCATATCCTTCCTCTGTTCCCCTATGTGAATGACAGCTCTTCAAGATCCAGGCTGATTCCTCCTGCCTTCATTGGGACTGGAGCATCAGCAGCCTCTGCCTACTATTCCACTTATCTTGTTAATTATTCACAAATAGTATTTTATCTTATCTCACCTTTCTGCCAGGAGTGGTGGATTGAAAATAGACCTTATATTTCTTTCTCTCCAATACGACACCTCATATCTACTGTAAAAGCACTGTGCTGCATTCTGGGAACACTGAGATGACCAAGGTATGTGAATGAGCTCACAGACGAATGGTATAGGTCACCATGCAAACAAATCATCACAACTGGATATTAAACAAGCTATGCTTGGTAAAGTTATGCTTGGAGGATTCTGGGAGTGCAGAGTTAACAATCCAGAACAAGGAAGGCCACGTAAAATATACCTTGGATTGATTCTTAGAAGACACATTGCAAACAGCTCTCTGGACAGAGAAGGTGGTAAGAATAGAGAACACCATGTGTGAGGTGTGCGTGTGTAGCAACACATGTGGCTAAGAACCAGAAGAACAGGCTGGAAAGATAGGCAGAGTTAAAGTTCTAAAGACCTGGTCATGCAGAAGAGATGGGAATTGATCTACAGGATATGCAGGAACCCAAGAGTGTGGGGTGGGAAGGGGGGTTGTTAGAGGTGGTGACTTGACCTGGGTTTAGATTTTAGAAATTTAACTTGGGGACTGGATAGATGACTCAGCAATTAAGAGAGTGTGCTGTTCTTGCAGAGGACTGACCTTCACACCCCAGCACACAAGTCAGGTGTCCGCAACTGCCTATAATTCTAACTCTAGAGCGTCAGATGTCCTCTTCTGGCCTCTATGGACACCTACATATGTGCATGCACACAGAGATACAAAGAGGAGGAGGAGGGGAAGGAGGAGGGGGAGGAGGAAGAAGAGGAGGACTCTGATAGTAGTATGTAAATAAATTGTGTTTGGAGGCAGAAGGAGAATTGCCAAGAGATTTTGAGGGTATGGACAACAGGATAATGGCAACAGAGAGGGCTGTTGTTTTTGACATGTTAAGAAAGGGAATAAACACTTGGACGCGGCACACAGCTGGATATGGTGATTGAGGACGAGGACCAAGGATCAGTTTCATTATAGTTTTATTATTTGCAGTTTTGGGGACGGAACTCAGGGCTGCACAGTTGTCCAACCAGTGAGCCTTACCCAAACCCTTAGGACTAGTCTATGTTGAGGGACTACCTTAAGAAACCTCCTCTTCACTAAGGTCAAGAACTGTGATGAAAGGCCACTGCCACTACTGTCGTCATTCTCTTTGAGTGATGTGAGGAATGAGATTAGCCACAAAGGTGATAATCTAGAAGCACGGATTAGGAGATGTTGCAAAGCAAGCAAATGCTTCTCTTGGGCATGTCTTGGTGCCCAGCACATGGTGGGTACTTAACAAATATTTGTGGAGGAAGAAACTGATCATTCTGGCTAAGCATGCAAATAATACATCAAATACTTACACTCTTGTGTGAAAACCATTTCCCAGTTTTCGTAATGAAAACAATGTATGCTGGGGCTCCTAGTGATACGAGACTGAGATCTGCAGGTGTGGGGTGCTATGACTGACTGGCAGATGCTCTGCCTTCCCTGGAAGTCATCATCCAAGGAGCAGGATGAACAAGAAGCTTAAGGCTGAGCCCTGTAGTGTGACCTTGATGTATGTCCCCCAGGGTTTCTCTCAAAGATGCTGAAGACAATGGATTTCAAGGCCCTGTAAGTGTTGACTCCACACGACTGTTTTTAATGAGGCGTATGGCTTTTTTGTTCACTTGGGTCTCTTTTTACCTATATGATAAATCCTAACCTTGGTTGTGTAATCCTTTCCTAACCTCTTATAAACAACTTTCCCATTAATCCCAGGGGGAGAGGTCCAGGCAGGGGAAGAAAGAGAAGGAATGAAAAGAAACTCAACGGGAGACTTAAGAAAATGATGATTCACCCTGCAGATTCCTGGTCTTTCAGCTTCTCTCAGCAGAAATGACTGATGTCCTGGGACGTGGAATTTTAAACATTAGTGGACATGTTTCAGTAGTCCAGTACAAAGCCATTAATTTCTTTGGCACTTTCAGGACTGCCTTGCTGTTAAGTGTTCCCAGTATGTTCAAGTTAATAGAAAATTTGCAAGCCAAGGATATTTTATGCCTGCATAACTCCAGTTAAAAGCAGTATTGGGCAATATTTAGAAAAGGTATGGACTGTGTTTATACAAGTCCGATGCTTCGAAGATGATAATGTTCTTTCCCCACTATAATTGCTTTTTCTATTCCTAGATTCCAATCTCAATGGTGATATCACACTCACGGGTCCATTTCTACATGTAAATGGCATGTGATGAAATTGTATACATTTGCTTTTCATGATCATGCAGAAAGGAAAGAAAATAATGTGCTTAAAGTCCCGTGAGCACTCCGTGCACCTCACTGTATTGACGATGACCAGGACAGACCATTTATCTGGTAGAATCTCCCACCACCCCTCTTAAAGCCAGAACTCCAGGCTGCAGAGAGATGCTCTCTTCTAACAATAGCTCCCCATCTTTACAGATGAGAAATGCATTAAGAGGTGACCCCCACTGCTCTCCTGATAGCAAGTGACAGCAAGCAATTGACTTAAGCAACAATGGGATTTGTTGGTCTGTGGAAACAAAACATCCAAGGGGTAAGCATGGTTTCAGATGAGGCTTGATTCATAGCTCAAATTCCGCCGTACGTGGCCGTCTTCCACTACCGACTTGGCTTCCATCCCAGAATCTAAGTGCACAGAGTGCAACATGGTGGCGCCAGCACCAGCCTCCTTCAGGCCCAAGTTTAACAGCATTCCATTGGCTCTGGTAGGGTCCTGTGACGCTCCTTAGTGGGTGCCAGTGGCTTAAGGTGGCTTAGTGATGGTCACATGCCAACCACAGGTCCCAGTTTCCATCCAAGCAACAGGGTGTGGAGAGAGGAGGGTTGTTGCCATAAGAAGAAAATACATTTTAAAATCCAGTAGTGGCCTTACTACTTTAGGTGATATTTAAATTAAGGTTTTTTAATAACCTTATTCATGATGGGGAGCTTTCCTGTATCTCTGGAATCCCCCACAGGGGAGAGAGTTAGTTTGTGGTTGTTTGAGGAAGCAGAGTGAAGCCAAAGTGTTTCCCTACTTGCTTCTTTCTTTTCCTTCCATTATCCTCTTTGTCATCCCCAGCATCAGCTCAAATCCCTACGATGTCTCTCCTCCAGAACAAAATATTTAACAAATATTTCTCCCAGATCTCCGTGAGGAATGTTTAATGGAATGTGGGCTTCCTAGTTGAATCCTGAACTTTTCAGTTTATCTCTCTACATCCCTCGTATATTACACTGGTAATTTTGGTGACCTTAATTTGAGAACTTGACCCCCTTCCAAGGAGCTTCTTTGGCTTGTTCATTTAGCAAAGTTGACTATTCATTGTCATTTGTTACCTGGCTGCTGGGCCAGAACCAGAGAGAAGTTAGTGTCTCTGTGCTTTAAGCGTGTCTATTCCTTTTGTTTCTCATTTTTTTTTAAGGTTCTTTAGAGTCTTTCAAAGTTCATTCCCCACTCACTTCCTTGTTATAAGTTAGCAGCCATCTTCCTTAACTGCATCTCTAGAATCTATTCAGCCACTTAGCAACATCCGTTCACCAGGTGAAAATGAGAATTCTTCAACAACTACTGAATTTGCCTGTGTGACTGTGCATGCTAAGTGTCAAGACTAGGGATTGGCGCCGTGATATGCAGAGTGGTGTCAGGAAGTTATTCCCAGGAGTGGGGCACATCCTTGCTGCTAGCTAATCTCCTCTTGCTATTCAGAGACTCTCACTTTGTTTAGCTGACGGTTCTGCTACACTTCTCAAAAAATTCCCTTCTATTCTGGATTATCCAAAATCAACTAAAAGGAAAAGGGGGAGGGGGGCACAGGTGCAGGTCTCTCTGGACTGTCCGTAAACGAATCTCCACGTTTTATCATGCAACAAAAGCTTCCTCTAGAAGCATAAACAAGAGGACAAAAATAACTGCTACTGTATCTACAAAATTTAAGATTATCTGTTATCTGCTTTGACAAACCCCTCCAGCACTTGGTGGCTAAGAACAACAGCCGTTTTATTAGCTCATTAGTCTGCAGGTCAGCAGTGAGGGCTAGACGCAGCTGGACACTCTGGGGGCTGGTTTCATCCGAGCCATTCATACGGCTGCAAGCATCTGGCAGCTCAGATGGGGCTGGAAGCCTACAATGGCTTTGCTTGTATGGATGGGGGTTGGGGTGAGAGGGTTCTGGCTGGTGTCTAGGTTGTCATCTCCAGCAGGTTGGCTTGTGTTTCTTCACCCAATGCCAGAAAGTTCTCAGCAACGAGAACGAGTCAAGCTCAATTGGCAAGTCTTCATCCAGCCTCTGCTTCTGTCAAATTTGATCATGATCACATCAGCCAACTCAAGTGGCCAAGCCTAGAGTCAGTGTAGGAGGGGACAGCTCAAATATGGGAGTGGGAGACAGGATCTATTGGGGACTATTACTGTAAAAAAAATCCATCTTTATGGTAAACGCCATCATCCTTTCTTTTCTGAAAATGAGATTTACCAGGGAAAATTTAAGGGCAAACCCATTACCAGGAAGAAGACCTGTCAGAGAATTGTAGACACAGAGCAGAGACGTAACCTTTTAATAGACTTATTAGTGCCAAGGGAACACTGTCTACGTGTTGCGGTATTACCCCAATTATAAAATCAAACCCACTGTGAAAACGGGAGTGTATAGTTAGACAGGAGCGAGCTGCTCTGGTGTGCACAGTAGGCTGACTGCAGATAACAGCAGTGCACTGTGTATTTCAAAGCGCTGGCAGAGAGCTTTGAATAAATGTTAGATGAGTAGATAGAAGTGTTTGCCGTCATTTAAACGCTGTATAACTTATACGTCTCAAAATGTTGCGTGACATTCCATACCTATATACAGCTTATGTTTTTATGTGTCAGTTAAAATTCTTGTGCATTAAAAAAGGAAGCCAGTAGGTACACAGATGTTTAATACCTAGATATTTAATATACAACTTCAATTAGGGCTCTTCTGAAGGACTTAGGAGATGAAGGGAGCAAGACTTTTATTGGCTTAGGTCAATTGGATTGGTCATCCCAGCCCTGGAGTAAAGAGAGTGTTCATAAGGGTGGTTCACGTAAGTAGCCACAGTTCAGTTCAGTTTCTGAACCACAGTTCTCAGCTCCTGGCTTAAGTCTTGGACCACTCTGTGAGGTGGGTAGTAATCTTATCTCCCTTTTACGAATGTGGAAACTGAGGTTTAAAAACACTTAGCTGGTTAGAGTTTATACAGCTAAACCAGAGGACTGGGTCTTGAACTCTGCCTACAGAGCCCCAGTGATCATCTCCATATTGACCTTTTTATTTTCAACCTCCTGGGACAAAACGGTGACACACATGCTGCCATGTCCTTGTCTAGCCAAGCACTCTACACAGGCAGTTCTGTGGAGCACTAGTTCTCTCAGAAGGTTTTCTTCTGGAAGCCTCCTGGACTTAACATGGAGTCCCAAAAAGGCAGCTTCCACTGTTGTGACAGTGTGAGAGCAGATAATGAGGTTCCTTACTTCCTCAGTGAGCTCTGGGACCCTTTCCCAGGAGTTACTCTGGCAAATCCTTTGCATGCACATTGCTGCCACTGTTGTGTGAGAAAAGTCACACGTCTCTCTGTCTTCACCCAGCACTAAGGCGTCCCTTATGCTTCTCAGTGGAGCAGCTGCTGAGCTCAGCCTATCTGAGTTTAGTGATTAGTGATGTAAGTAAGCAATCTCATGCCAGCACCTACCCATCAAACAGTCTATTTGGAGATCAGAGCTTTAGAAGGACTGACTGCCTTCCCACACAACTTACAACTGAGTTAGCCCCCAGATGCTAGTGTAGGTATTAGTGTAACTTGAATGTGATCAAGAGTGAGAAAGGCCACCCTGGAATGAGCCTGTTTTCCCTAAAAGCTAAAGGTCATGCTACTTTAAGTAAATCGAGCACTTGTACTTCTGTGTGTTCCTCCCAGCATCCTGTCCTGCCTTCCAGGACCCTTGACCTTTGACACACATAAACCCCTTTGAGACAGGGTTTGTAGCTCAGGCTGGTCTTCTGCCTCAGCCCTGAGGGCACTGGCATTATTTGCATGAGGACCCTGCCCAACTTCAGAGGCATCCTTTACTCTCCACCCCAAGGCCCTCAGCCCTGACTCTTGGGGTGGGGATGGTGTGGGGAGTCATCTTCCCTTCTACCTGTCTGGGCCGGCAGCTGGTGGACCTCAGCCTTCATTCTTTAATCTTTGCTCCACATACCCTGGGCATCATCCAGATTTTAAATTTATCATCATCATCATCATCATCATCATCATCATCATCATCATCATCATCATCATCATCATCATCATCATCATCATTATTATGTGAAATGAAGCCCTACAGGAGGGTTTTTTCTTTTCTTTTACCTGCCCCCCCCCCACAGGTGGCTTGAAACTCTGTATGTAGCCAAGAACGACCTTGAACTCCTGACCTTCCTACCTCCCAAGTGCTGGTACTATGGCATGTTCCTCTATGCCTGTCTCCTGTGGAGAACTGAACACAGGGCTTTTCCTGTGCTAGGCAAGCACTCCGCTAATTGAGTTACATCCTCCCCCATACCGACATATATTTTTAAAACCATTGTCCAGCCATACACATTTTGTCGAAGAGGAAGAGATAATAAACCACGGCACATGTCAGACACTCATCCTTTTGCCTGTCTTTGTAGGGAGATGAATTTAGCAGAAAAAAAGTTAGTGTTTAGCTAATTTTGAAGAAGAATAAATGCATTAGATGTCATTCAGCAAAGCCCCATTTGCATAGCATATAAACTGCATTGAATTGTAATGCAGAAAACCCGGAGCTTTCCAATGGTGAATGGGTCTAATTTATAGCTATTTCTGGGGACTGAAACATTCTGAAGCAGTAACTGGAAGATTTAGTTTCTATCTGACAATTTGTACAAAGAGAAATTAGATTATGGAGTGTGTTTTTTAGTAACCCCCTTGACTAATAAATCGTAATTTAAAGAACATAATGCACTGCTTTCTTCTAATTCTGCACCGAAATTGTACACACATCATCTGCCGTAATTTCTAAGCTCTGAGCTCACATTTATGTACTTGGGAAATTTGCCGTTCTCTAAGTGGAAGGAGTCCTAGAAAAAATTAATTATTTAATGAGTTTCAATATTCAAATTTGTGGCTGTTCGCCTAGAATGTAAATTCGGAGGCACATTTAAAATTTAACCAGAGTTCAGTGCAAATTAATATCCACACGGGCAGTGTGCAGCCAGATGAAAACGGGAAGGAAAGAACGTCTTCAAAGAAAATAGGACAGAGATCTGCTTCACCATGGAGCTTGTTGTTCTGACGCCTTGATGAGGTGCCCAGCAGGAAGGAGCTTAGATGCTGAGCCAGGGCGAGCCTTTCAAGTGAGCCTCAGAAAAGAAACGGGGGAAGGAGGTGTGTGGCACTCCATCCAAGTCGGATTCACTGAGCATCTTAGGAATGTTGAGAGAGTGTGGAGAGGAAATGGACACCCACGTTGGCACCAAGAAACTGTCCGGTCTGGTAGATAAATATCTTCCCAAATGAGAAAGCACGTGCTTCGAGTTTGACAACTGATAGAGATGATGATGGCTTTGCAGCAAGGTGAATGCTTTGAATGCCAATGAGTTGTACATTTTGAAATGGCTTTGGATATGTGATGTGGGTTTTACTTCAATATTGAAAAAAAAATGTGCAGAGGCAAAAAGGGAGAAAGAAAGGATCCCGTCTGGTGTGGGATGTTTCTCTGTCTGAAGGGAAGATGCTGACAAGGGAGGACCCTTGGAGATTGAAGTGCTCGAGACTCAATTCCTTTTGTCTTGTGGACATTTGTCACTCTGAAGACTCTGTTGTTGTCTGAGTTAGGACAAGAGTCCTGTGAAAGCTGGGTACAATGACACCTGTCTGTAACCCCAGCACTCTGGGCCAAAACAAGAGGATGCTGAGTTTGAGGCCAGCCTAAAGCCACATTTCAATTCTGTTTTGGAAATAAAAACAGACGTAAAGCAAAATGAGAAAGTCCCATGAAGACTATACTCATCAGAACGTATATGCCTGGCACAACTTGGAGACCATTAGCAGAGTACCAGTGTACTAGCTAGTGGGAAGGATGTTAGTTTTAAAACTCAACTCTGTCCCTGCTTGCTATGTAGCTGTGGGCAAAGTGAGTTAATTAACCTTATGAAATTCTTTTTTCCTTGATAGCAAATTGGGAGGTCATAAAAAATGACCTTATGTGATTTTGGGAAAGATTAATACCGTGCCCATAGTGTCCTGTGACACTAAGAAATGTTAATAGCAACTTTCTTTCTCATCTCCCAGCCTCCTTCACTCCACTCCTGACTTGGAGGTTGTCATTCTCATCATAGATGATGTCATTTCCTATGACACAGCAACAACTCGTAAAGGCTGACCTAAAAGTTATTCTCAATAGGATAATAGTGGAAGAAGACCTATTTTCTCCTCATTTCATACTTCCTTGTAGAAGGGCTTTTTACTAAATCATTGTTCTCTAGATCCAGTCCAACCACTGTCTGCTTTCCTACAAGTCACAGGCTAAGAACAGTTTTATTTGTTATTGTTGTTGCCTGTTTGTTGAGATAGGGTCTCATATAACTCAGAATGTTCTAGAACTCACTGGGTAGCTGAGATTGACTTTGAACTCAAGAGCTTCCTGCCTCTACTTCCACGGTGCTGGGATTATTATGACCCACGATGCTGAGCCTTGGTTTTTAATTTTTAAATAACAGCGAAAATGAATCAACAGAAGAATTTGCAGTGGCAGCTGAAAATGCAGATTTTGTTGTTGAAAAATGACATTGTAGTAGAACATGGTCACATGACTGCCAAGGGCTGCTTTTGCACTGCAGTGGGAGAATAGGGTACCAGAAAGACCCAGTGGTCCACAAATCGTGCATTCTCTGGGATGTTCCAGGAAGTGCACTGGGGCATCAATCCTGGACTTCCCCTGCCTGGTTTTCTCTCTCTGGATAGGGACTTCCTTGAATGGATGGGCCACTTACGGACCAAGCTCATTGCTTTTCTTTTCTTTTCTCTTCTTTTCTTTTCTTTTTCTTTTAGCCATAGGCCAATGGAAAACAAATCCTGAGGGTCAAGACCTACTCTGCAGGGCTGCGCCAAGACCTGGTTGGCAGACAGGTCATTAAAGTGTCCAGAGTGGATGAGAAAGCTCTTCTGGCTGCTATAAAGCCACGTTATCTAAACCAGCCATCTCTTTCCAACCCAGATGTTCAGATCTGGATTGGTTATGACCCCAGGAAGGAAGAAGGCATGATTTATTGAATCCTTAGAAATGCAGCAACCCTTTTCTTCCCTGTCTGAACCCTCACCATCTCTTATCTAGATCATTAAAACACCCTGTGACCTGGCCTTCCTGGGTGAGCATTACCTCCCTCCAACACACAGGGCCAATACGACCTTCCTAAATAGCACCAATCTGACCTTCTTTCTTCTTTCCTGTGAAGAAAGACTACACTAATGGCCCACTCTTTCACACGTGTCTGTCTGTAACCACACCCCTGGGTAGTACCTCTCCATAGTTACTCTTGTCTCTGCCTTGGCCAAGGGGATCATAAAAACAAACATCGACAGAGCCCCTACTCCAAACACAGCAGAACTTCAACAACAAACCAATAAACACCCAAGCCACTTGTATGTTTCTTCTCTTGAGCTCCTGTTACTCACACTTGCCTGCTGGAGGGTTGTAGGTGATGTGTTGAGGAGAGCTGAGTTATAGTCAAGGCCATCATAAATATCCCAGGCAACCTGCTGGGTGACTTCAAATACAGCATGAGTCCAACCCAAGGAGCAGACCAAGTCCAGAGAACAGACTTGTGGAAAACAAGCAGGGGTTGTCCAGAGTCTCTCTTTTGCAGTGATTTGTTATTCAGTGCCTGTAACCACCTCTTCAAGTGGAAACAGAACCAAAGCACCCTAACAAATGACAGATGAGGCTTGTTATCTTCCTGAGCTCTGTACCTTTGAGCTGGCCAGCTCACTCCATTGTAAAACAGGCTTCCCACAGAGGTCTGGAGGATCAATTGTATCCTGAGCTTTGTGTCTGGCTTTTTCTTTTTCTTTCTTTCTTTTCTTTTTTTTCTAATCAGTTCCTGGTTTCCTCTGCTCTGATTACCCCTCACGTGGAAGTGACTCTCTCTTTAAACTTACCTTCACTGTTTAGACCAGATCGAAACTTTGAGTCATGACTCATGGCTCATTGGGTGGCCACAAGATAAGCTTACACATAACTATCAAGCGTGCGCTGAGCACACACACACACACACACACACACACACACACACACACACACACACACACACACACACACCCCACACACCCCACACACCACACACACCACACATACCACACACACACAGAGGCTGGTTTTGGAATGACTAGCTGTGCAGGATGACTAGCATTTTAAAAAGATGGACTAGTGCCAAGAGTGGAGGCACCTGCCTGCAATCCCAGCACACAGGGAGGCTAAAGCGGGAGGACAGTTGAGCTTGAAGACAACCCAGGCTTTAGGATGAGACCCTGTCTCAGAAGAAACAAACGAAAAACGATGAAAAAGAAAACGGGTGAGCATAAAGTAGCAAATATCACTGCCGGTTGTGCATAGCAAGAGTAAGTGTGCAATGTGCGTGTGTGTAGTTGGCCGAGCATCGTTATCTGGAGGCTGTGGCCAAAACTTTTTGGAAACACACTGGTTTTATCCCATGTCTTCCTACTCCAAGCGAATACCACCCCAAATCCACATGGGCCTCACATCAATTCCCTTCTTCATGGTCCCATCCAGGCAGCTCTTACATAATGCTTGCCCATTCTCACATACCTCGCAGCCCATAAACAGGCCAAGGCTCCGTGAAGCACTGGGAAAATGTTATTTATGAGGTCTACTCTATATGTATCCTCCTCATTTAATCTTCAAGTCAGTTCCAATATTGCTCATCCTCTCTCTTCTCCCTTTCCCCTCCCCCATTTTCTTCTCACATACACATCAAAATGTATGTTTCATCAAATCCTTAGGAGCACTGTTTCTAAGGTGCCTTTCCCATGTTTCTATTGGAGACTCACCGGTGCTCCTGTGTGCTCCCGGAGTCCCATGCATGCAGTGGTCATACCTCTTATCAATGACAGAATGACAGAGGCCAATTCTGGGCAAGGGAGCTGGGAGCTGGAGAGTTGCCTCGTGGTGAGTTGGTGTGTGTTTTTAATTCCAGCACTTTGGAGGCAGGCAGACCTCTGAGTTGGAAGCCATCCTGGTCTACCAAGCAAGTTCCAAGACAGAGAGGACTACGCAGAGAAACCTTGTCTCAAAAATCAACAGACAGATGAGCGAATGAACCAACGAACGAACAAACAAGCATTAGTTGCTTCTCCAGAGGACTTGGGTTGGATTCACAGCATCCACGGAGGCTCACAAGCATCTGTAACACCGGTACTAGGATATCAACACCTTCTTCTGGCCTTTATGAGCACATACAGGCACAGAACAGCCATCCATACATGTAATGATAATGGGGGAAAAGTTTTTTGTCTGTGTATGTTTTATACCCAAAGACTGGAGTCTGTTAGGGATGAAAGACTGAGTTCTTGTTTGTCTTTATGTCACCAGCACCTACTGAGTCTGGCATCAACAGAGCTGACATTCAACTGCAGTTGGAATTGTCCCTTTGTATATTTTCAGAAGTACAGGGGGCCTGTAGAGATGAGATGCAGGGTCACCGTTGGTGAAAGGATGATGACCCAAGGAAACACATAGGAGGGAGGCCGCTCCAGTGCCTGGAGCCCTTCAGAGGCAAAGTGACCTTGGTGAAGTCCACTCACCTTTTCAACAATCCCACACGCTCCTTTCTCTCTGAGTCCTTGAAGAACAAATGGTCTGAGCTCGCACAGCAGGGAGCCACTCCACAGCCTCTTCTAGTGGGTTCTGTGTACTGCGACTCAGGAGATGATTAAAAGGGCACACAAAGTAGTTGAGGTAAGAGAACTGTGAAAGGCACAAACCCCTCAGAGCTGGGGAGAAGGGTGCGGAGTGGGAGAAGAGAGACAGCAAGAGCCAGGCTTTGGATGTAGAGATGGGTGGACAAAGAGCTCCAACTGGTTGGAGGAACACTGCTCTCGGGTTGTGCCAAAGAACAGAAGTGAGCAGGGAAGGATGACAACTTTGGAGAGAGAGAGAGAGAGAGAGAGAGAGAGAGAGAGAGAGAGAGAGAGAGAGAGAGCACTTAGTTACATGGAAGTACACTCCCATGACACTCACGTGGGTCTCTGCCTTGAGATACGTTCACAGGTGCTACTGTGGGATTTTTCCCCCCACAGAAGGCTTGTCCCAGTTACTAGGTT
This sequence comes from Rattus rattus, assembly GCF_011064425.1. Taxonomy (NCBI): domain Eukaryota; kingdom Metazoa; phylum Chordata; class Mammalia; order Rodentia; family Muridae; genus Rattus; species Rattus rattus. The sequence goes on from NC_046156.1 coordinate 53,797,959, forward strand.
TCCAATAAAGTCTCTACTGTGGCCGCTGCTAATTAATTACAGGTTCAGTGAATGGCTGCTCAGTACCACAGGGGAAAAGTCAGTGCTGAAATTCTACATCTTAAGTCCCACAGGCATGGGGGAGTGGGTACGCTCTTGGATGTTTATAAACAACTGAGTATCTAGCACAGGAGCTGGCACACATGTAGGAAGGAACAGCTCAAGGGAAGTCAATGAATCTTTTCCTTTCTTTAGCTCTTTCACCCTTTCTAAGGCAATCAAACTATTCTGGTTTGTAAGAATAGCAGATCCCAAAATAGCCTGCACGTCTATAGAAAACTGTACCAGCCAGTAATGAGGGGCAGAGAATGGGGAAAGAAGGGGGAGAAAGGAGGGAGGGCGGGAGAAAAAGGAGGAGGAATGTCCACTTCTTTTGTGTTGGTTGAGCCGGTTTCAAGGAACAAATTTCCCATGTGAATGCGTAAGAAAACCAACTCAACCAGAGCAAAAGAAGTAAAGGAAGCAGGTGAGGCCCAAAGTCTGGAAGGACGGGAGTGGATTTCAGTGTCCATGCTAAGTCTAAACGCACAAAGTTCCTGTTAGGTTTTTGAGGCAAAGGCATGCTTCCTTTTCAATCACTTTTGTCATTGACTCGGAGAAAATGGGGATTCAAGCAGGTGATAAGCCAGTGGCCTCAGTGGAGTAACACCTAAGCTCTGGGAATGCACTGGGGACCAGAGAGCAGTGTCTTCCACAGAGCAGGGTGAGTGACTTCCCAATGAAGCTTCCCCAGGCACACAGGGTTCAGGGGTTCCAGCTGGGGAGGGTGTCCTACTGTCCCTGGGAAAAGCCTGGGGAGTGAGACAGTGGAGGGAGTCGGAGGAATGGAAAAGGATCAATTAAATAAAAGGGCTTAGAAGGAAGAAATGGAGCTAATTTAGAAAACAAAATCAAGTGGGGGCAATGGTGCTGGCCTCTAGACAGACTGCAGGAAGAGAAACCATCTTGATGCAATCACTTGCTGACTACCGCCTTCCACATTGGTCTGTATAGCCCCAGCCTGGGAAGATTCTTAAGAGATTCAAGCAGCTGGAAAGAGGACACCAGTGCTGAGGGACAGTTTTAGAATGAGAAAGACTTGTGGAAAACGAAGGTCTCATTAGATACTGAGTCAGACTTACACCTTTAAAATGGTTTGATACATGAAGACAACCCATTTCCATATAAGTTACTTGCTATATTGTATATGGCACTTGCACATGTGAGTGCACACGCACGTGTACACACACACACACACACACACACACACACACACACACACACACACTGACCTATAGGAGTCACTCAGTAGTCTGTGTCTATGTCTACTGTCAGTCTTTATCCAAATAGCTAGGCCATTTGGATCTGTACCCATCCCCTGATGTAATTTTTATGGCCTGTCTGGACCACTGACAGGAGGAATCTCTGAAACTTCAACCAAGGCCTCTGGAGCAAGGCATCAGGCCACCTCCCCGTGAATCCAGCCCTGTTCTGTGCTCCCATTTGGATAACTAGCTTTGTGTATCATTAAACAGCCATCATCCCAGTCTACTCAGGATTGCCAGTTGGTTCTTCCTTGGGAACCTTCTCTGCCTATCTAGTTTAGGTAGTTTTGTCTACTACAACTTCTGTAGGACCAGAATCTAACAAGCCTCCAATCATCCATTCTGTCCCAATCACCAACAGGCACCCGATGCTGGGTCTTAGGGTCCTTAGACACAGTGACAGAATCTAAGGAGAGGAAGAATTGGGCAATTTCACTGGATACTCCCCCTCCACGAAAGGGGCTAGGACAGAAAGAGCCAGGGATGAGGCTAAGGAGGGGCTGGTGCATGATGACCCAATCAGTGTCACTGGTCTCACATCAGAAGTCATAGGGAATTGGGGGAGACGGCCTGGCGACGTGCATAGCAAGGCAGTTATTCCTAGGAGTTTTGTACATATGTGCCAGTGCCCCAGGCAACAGGCAGGAATCTCAGGGACAGGAACCAAGCAGAGGGGGTCTTGTTCTAGGCAGCCTAGCTGAGCACTGAGGGGATCTGCTGACTAGGAACTGCCTCCAGGGAGAGAGAGACTCCTGACAGGCCTGGGCAGACAGGAGAGGTGCATTTGTCTCCAAGGCTTTTCCCAGCCTCCTCTCTGGCCCTTATTCTGTTTGCCCTGTCATTTGCATTCAGATCTTGTTTCCTAAGATACAGCTTTTCTTCCATTACTCCCCGCTTGGGATCTTTACCAAATGCTTGCATTGTGTGTGTGCGGCTTGAACTGTCTGGTCCGGTAGCTGTTACAAATCTCCCAGGACAAGACAGCTTGGTGCAGCTAAAGGAACAAAAGGACATGCTTGCAGACAGATTTAGAAGACAAAGATTGAAAATAGATAGCTGAACAAGCTGGTGTAGTGGCGCAGGCCTTTAATCCCAGCATTTGGGAGGCAGAGGCAGATGGATCTCTGTGAGTTTGAGGCTAGCCTGGTCTACATAATGGGTTCCAGGACAGCCAGAGCTACATAGTGAGACCCTGTCTCAAAACAAAACAAAACAAAACAAACAGACAACAACAAAACAGAAAAGAAAATAGCTAAAGCCAGGTGTGGCAGGACATGCTTGTAATCTCAGCACGGGGGAGGCTGAGGTAGGAAGTACAAGGGTAGCCTAAGCTAGCAGAATCCTATTTAAGAAAAGAGGAGGGGGAGGGGAGGGGAGGGGGAGAGGGGAGAGGAGAGAGGGAGGAGAGAGAAGAGAGAGAGGAGAGAGGGGAGAGAGGAGAGGAGAGAGAGGAGAGGAGAGAGAGAAGGGGAGAGAGAGGGGGGGGAGGAGAGAGGGAGGGGGAGAGAGGGGGAGGGGGGGGGGGAGGAGGGGGGGGGGCGAAGGAGAGGGGGGGAGGGGGAGGAGGCAGGAGGGAGAGGGGGAGAGGGGAGGGAGAGCAGGAGGGAGAGGGGGAGAGGGGAGGGAGAGCAGGCGGAGACGGAGGGGAGAGAAGAGACACACACTGGGAGAGAGAAAGCTAGATTCTGTGCCTGGAGCCTTTAACATAGGCATTTGGGGCAGATGATTGTCTGCTGTAGAGATGGAGCGAAGACGGCAGGTTTGTTCGTTAGGATGCTGAGGATTGAACCCAGGGGTTTATACTTACTAGGCAAGCGCTCTACCAGCAGCTAGGATTAGGGTTTTGATGCGCAGTTTCGAGTGAAAGATCAATGGTGCTTAGTGTCTGATGGAGTGAAGTCACGTGACCCGGACATTCTCTCCATGCTTCCATTTGTCAGCATTTACTCGTTGCTCCCACGCGTACTTTTTCTGTGCCAGGCCCTCTGTGAGGCGGAGGGACACAGATGTGACCAGGTGTGCGGGATTCTGCCTCTGAGCAATTACACAGCTATGACGATGTGATGGTATAGCCTGTCACCCGGGCACCTATGTCACCGGGGCACCTCTCCCTGGTTAGGGATGTGCTGGCTGCTGCTCACCCTTGTTTGACTGCCTGTTTCCTGTGTGTGTCAGATGTGCTCCTGACTTGGGCTCTGAAAACAGGCTTTCCCCGGCCTACTTGGAGCACACACACACACACACACACACACACACACACACACACACACACACACACGGTTCTTTAAGGCCTACCTCTGGGCTTCTCAGACTCCTTCTGAAGCTCTTCCTGGGCTCAAAACAGCGGCAGATTAAAACACATTAAAGCACACCAAAACAAACGGCAGTACTCAAAACAAAGTATCATTAGAAAGGTGGAAGCCACAGAATGCTGGTTATGACTGCGGGAGCACCGACTGTGAACCTCTGGCATCTGGTGTGAGAACAAGAACTAATGTGCTCTGTGCATACAGGGCAGGGCACTGAGTGAAGCATGAACTCACTGGACTCCCCCCGCCCTGAGAGGAGGATGGGAAAGGTTCCAAAGGACCCCTCCCTGGAGTCGAGTGGATGTAAGTGAGTATCTAGAATTGTGGGAAATAACAAACTTTACCTTGAAGTAAGGACTGGGTCAGTGATGAGCTCTTTTTCAGTTTCAGTGGGATGGATCTTTTGAACTGTGGGCAAAAGAAAGCTACCATTTATACGCTGCGACCTGAGAGGATAACACAGCCATAAAATTGTTGAATCTAGAAAGAGCAGATACAATAAAACCTATTCACAAAGGGCCTCCAGCCCTTCAAAACACATGGAAATATAAATAATTATAGCAATCGCTAGGAGATGCATTTGTTCAAAGTAAAATGAAAACGATAGATTAATTTTTTAAAAGTCCTTAAAATAAGTATGTCTAAGACAACCCCACCTCCCCCGCCCAAGAGAAGGACTAGCAATCATTCGAAAGGAGAGAAGACGTTGAAACCTGAGCATCCGGTGAAACCAGAACAGGTGGATATGAAACATGAGGCCTGGGGCATGCTGGGAAGACAAAGGGGCAATCGCTAAAGTGAAAAATCACGACTGATAAGACCTGCTCCAGACGGGACAGATTGAAACAGGTGGTGAAGACTTGGAAAACACACTGAGAAACTCCGGGAATGCTGCGGAGGATAACAGGGAGATTAAAGCTAAGATATGTCAGCATGGCAACAGAGGTTGAGCAATTCCAGCTGGAGCAGGAATTCCTGGAGAGAGCAGAGAGCGACCGATAAGAACGTTAGTGCAGAGATGGTGCCTGAGAAGGCTCTGGACTTTCAGGACAGAAATGCATGGTTGTACTGGGGGTGTTTGCACTTTTATGACTCAGCTGTGAGTGCTTCTGGGACGAGAATCTCCCTTTAAGTTCCTCATCCTGGGCTTTGCTTTAGCCCCCCTGGCCTCTCCACTAATCCCAGGACAATGCACACCACCTCCTACTCAGAAGCATTCAGTTTGCACTTCCTCCGTGGGAATGTTTCTCATCATGCAAAAAAACAACAGCTCTCATCTTAAAGGGAGTGAGAGGTAGTTTATTCTGAAGCATGTAGGAGTGACTCTGGCCCAGAAACATAGATTTATGTTACCCCACATTCCACGTTCCGATGTGGAAGCAGCTTCATGAAGTTTTTATAGTTGTGCAGGATGAAGAAAGCCGTAGATCAAGGCAAGTTTAAAATGCATCGGTGGGTACATCTGAGAAGTGGGTACATGCAGTGGACTGAGGGAGGTTTCTCCATAGGCCCCAAAGCCTATCTGATGTTATTTTAGTTTTTGGATTGGTGGAAGCTATGGTCTGCTGAGTTATGGATTCCAAAAAGCTTCTTTCTACTAGTCACAAGTTCCGGTGCAGAGGTAGATGGGAAATGGATTCCGGAGAACCGGAACTAGCCCAAGATAAGGTAATTCGCCTCTGGACCTGCAACATTCCGATCTCTCCAGAGCACTGAGATTCTAATCAGCCGGTCATCGCTCTGCGGGTGCAGCTGTTTTTCAGTTTTCACCCACATTCCCCATAGGTGGCCCGTCTGGCCTGTCCTCCCCCACACCCCAGCTTTCAGGAGTTGGTTCTCTTCATCTCCCATGTGGATCTTGGGGATTGAACTCCGGTCCCTGGGTAAGTGCCTTAATGAGCTTGGACTTCCTCTCCTTATTAAAGCAAGGCCCATTTTTTATTTAAAACTATTAGTTAATTCATTGTGTATGTGAGTGTGTACTCTAGCTTGTGCGTGGGGGTCAGACGACAGCTTTCAGGAGTTGGTTCTCTCCGTCTACCAGATGTGGGGTCGCTCAGCCTTGGGGGTTGACCTCAGGTACCTGGGTAAGCGCCTTTACCAGCTGAGCTCTTCTCATTTAACGTTGTTAAATCACATGAGAAGCCCTGTCTGCGTCCTTAAAGCTGCCATTATTATGTGTGTTTATGAATTAATAACATGCACTCGGTCTCTTTTCCCAAAAGGTTTATCATTCCTTATAAGAGAATAACGAAATCGAGGAGTTACCTGGGAAGTAATGGAGTCCAAGGACGGTGAAGTGGACACATGGCCAAGTAGCTGAACAATGCCACCGTTAGAAGTCTACTTTTGACTCCGAGTCCCATATTCACTTTACAGTGCTACTCGTCTTTACCCTAACTGCATTCCCAGGGAAACGGGATCATAAATAATTCCATTCCTCCAGGAGCATCCTCCTGACCTCCATGGGTGCACAGTGTTTCCAGGTCGCAGGAGATCACCCCTCTTGCTTGGAAAAGTCCAGGCTTCCTGGTGCCACTTCATTAAAAATGTCATTTTAACGTGTTTTTATTTCTATGGCTTCTTGTCATTAAGAGCCTGTCATTAAAGTAATTAGAAGAATCTTGCCTGTTAATCAGTCTACATTTCAATAAAACATTTTAAAATTCACAGACCAAAGCTGTTACCTTATTATTTAAGCATGAGTTCTATTATATAAATTGTCACCACGGCACTGCCAAGCAGTTATTTATAGAAAAAAATCTGTTAGCTTTTCCTTGGTAAACCAGTATCCCACTAAGCTGGAGTTATGAAGACATTACAGGGAGACTGGAGAGGGGTGGGTTTGATCCCCATCTTGCCCTCCAAGTCCTGCAGTGTCACCAGTCTCTGGAAGATTCCCAGAGCCTCTTTTGGATGCCATGCACGGCAAGATGGTAGAGCAGGAACAGTTTTGCTGCAGCAGTGAGAACTCATGGTGCTAATTTTTGGGTGTCATGCATACACAGATATACACAGAGAGACATATGTATGTCGTGATGGCGAAGAAAGGGCTTTCTTTCTTTTTGTTTTTTAAGCTGCTATAATTCAGGCAGACTGCATTCCACTGGTAGAGTGGGGCTGAAGGCACTAAAAAGCAATTAAAATGATCATCTCAGAACCAGTTTCTTCCAGGGAATGTGCTGTTCTGTTTCCTGCAAGCCTGAGTTTCCAGAAGCCTTAGAGTTTCTGTGGGGCTTCTCAGCTTGCATTCCCTCGGGGGAGCCTCTGCTTGACCCAGGAGGGTCTTGGCTAGAACTCCTCCAGAGAGCATGTGCAGCCTTTGGAACCAAGCCAGTAGGTTCTCGTGAACTTACTGGCTCATTAACTGCTCACTTTCCTGGTGCTCTACATGCAGCGAGCTTATTTCCAGACGTAAGGCACCAGAGTGGCTAATAAGAAAGCCCAAGAAACCAAAGACAATAAATATTTTTTAAATCCCAGTTGGGATTTTTGTCGTTGGTGGTGGTAGTGGTAGATAAGTATTTCTATATCCTACACTTGTCTTGAGTTTATTATGTAGCGAAAGATGACCCTGAATTTTTGATACTCCTGGGGCTACCTCCCAAGTGCTGTCATTGCAGGCCTGCACCACCATGCCTTGTTTTGGGGACTCCAACCCAGAGCTTCATGCCTGCCAGACAAGTGCTGTACCAACTAACCTACATCTTCATCCCCTTTAGGGAACCTCGGAAGTAACTGTAAACTTTCTGTTGTCGTTGTTGTCTGCACGAAGGACTTCGCGACAACTGTATGAGTTGGTAGAGATATAAAGGGAATGACAACATTTGGCATAATTCTGAGACGCCCCACCTTCCATGTTCCTATCCCGTTAAGTCTGGGCAGACCTGTGACTTGTGTGGGAACAAAAGAACACAGAAAAGGGGTGTGTGTGTGTGTGTGTGTGTGTGTGTGTGTGTGTGTGTGTGTGTACTGTCATGGTTATTTTGTATAAGACTGTACATTTCATCTTGACAGCAAATTCTATGCATCCATTTCCTTGCTGAAACACGTTTCCATATGGACACAACAGTGAGCACGGGGTAGCCTGTGGGTCACATAGAGAAGAAGCTAAGAGTTGTAGCCCAGCAGCTTACAAGGGACTTGGAGGGAGATTTTTCTAGAGTTGAGCTTCTGATGAGATTCTGAACCTGGCTGACACTCTGACTGCAGCCTTGGGAAGGAGCCAGAGCAGAGCATCCAATTACATCGCACCTTAAATTCCTGACTTATAGATATGTGTGATGTTTAAGCTACTGTCTTTGTGGTGGCTTGTTAGGGAGCAAAAGCCAAGTAACATTCTCCCCAATGATACAAATGGGGCCACATCCCAAAGAAAGGAACAGAGACTGGAACAGGTGAGTGTGGTGATGCAAGCTTGCAATGCCAGGCTCAAGAGCCAGAGGCAGCGGGATCTGGAATTCAGGGTCAACCTGAGCCAAATACCAAGTCCTTGTTTGGGCTGGGAATGCAGCCCAGCATATCAAAGCCCAGGGCTCAACCCCTAGCACTGCAAAAGAAGAAGGAGAAGATGGAGGAGGAGAAAGAAAAAGATACAAAAGACAGTTTGGATAACTGTGGACTCTAGATTTTAGTTCCTGGTATGTCACTTAGCATCTGTGGAGATGGAGAATTGGTCCTATCTTTTTAAACCCCTGTTTTCATGGTTCTAATTTGAAGATAGTAGTTCCTTCTAATTTGAAGATCGCATGGTACGATGTGCAGAAGTAAATCAGATTGGCCAGTATGCCTGGTGCATATGAAATGTGAAGTGTTTGACTGTCATTCACTGCCTGTATTGCATAGCCTTCACCTATTTGGACCATCACTTGAGAGCTTTTTGGCATGCAATAGCCAGCCAGGCTGTCTTTGCTAGCTATTTTGTTTCTTCTATTCAGGACTTTCTGGTTCTGGGAGACCGAGTGAGAAAGATTTTTACTCTCTGGGGTATTTTAAATGTTCTCCTCTTGCTATGTGGCAAAATTATATTATTATTTTTATCTGGATAGAAAATAGGGGAATGTGGGAATGGTGAGTTATTAAAGATCCCTTTTTAACTAAAGAAACATGAAGTTTCCTCAGTGACGCGAATATATGACCTCGGCATTCGCACACAGGGTAACTGTGCATTCAGGACAGACTTTGTTATCTGGTGGAGCACACTGAGCTGTCAGTCACACGCGTGTAAGCAGCTTTGGCTTTCCTCATCAGCAGGAACACACTGGGAAGTGTGAGCTTTTTAATCTGATCTTTGAATAGGGGGGGCAGCGGTGTAAACTTCATGGTCTACACTGCTAAGGTCTCTTAGACTCAGGTCAGGACAAGTTAAAAGAAAGTAATTTCTATCTAAGTGACCTTCCTTAGTTACTCAAAGGAATCAGTGAGGCTTTATATTTCAAAGTAGTCTAGTTTGGAGCCCCAGAAAAAAAGGAGCCCTATTTTGAAGCCATAGGATGGATATCGGTATGGCAAGAGGACTGAGTTGACTCAGGAAACTGTCCTTTTACAGATGACTGCAGAGGGAAGGGTGCTTCACCTCTCTCCTCTCAATGCCTCCTCTCCTTTCCCTTTAATTTTTCTTCTCTCTCCCTCGCCCTCCCTTAAAAAAAATCTTGCTCTATAGCCATGACTAGTCCACAGTTCACTTTATAGACTAGGCTGGTCTTGAACTCACAAAGATCCATCTGCCTTGGCCTCCTGAGTGCTGAGACTAGGAGGTACCTTCTGAGTATGCACCAGGCCATGTGTCCATGCCTGTCCTGCCTTTGCTTTTCTTCAACAAGAGAATAAATCCCAAACACACACCTGTGTATGTGCGGGACAGTTGACCTCAATACACATCCTGACTACTCACCTAGGGTAACTCTGTTCTGAGATGCCGTGGAGTCATGGCTTTGCTAATGATTTCTTTAGGCTGAGGGGGTGCTTGGCATTTAATCGAGCACTTGCTGCTGGCCAGAGAGCCACATGTATCAGTTCTTTCAATTCTTGCAGTAATTCCACAAGGCAACTTGATAAAGGCCACATGGCTCATGGAATCCACCTCTGCTTTCTGAGTTCGTAATCCATACCACAGCTGCTTCTGCGGCTCCAGCTGCCTTCAGCAAGTGTCTCTATGGTAGGTGTTTGAGCGCATAACCAGTAGAATCAAAGAAGCTGCAAGAAACGAGTTTTCGAGCCAGTCAAGATACAGCTACAGTTGGTACTGCAGATCCTCTTAGCCCTGATTTTGGCTTTGGAAAAAAAAAAAAAGAGGTCCTGGTGATGGTGCCCCAGCTAGCCTGACATGACGGCTGTTGCTGGGCAAAGAATGCTGAACTCTTTGGTTTTGCAGCTTAGAAGAACCCTTCAAAGGTAAGTGGGTTGGTACTAGAAAGTGAATGTGCGAACTCCGTCTTCTATCAATATATGCTTATGAAAAATCATCAGTGAACAAGACAGAGCAGCCATGGTATTGCCTGTGGGTTTGTTTTACTTCTGACAAGCCACACCGTCCTTTAGAGCAGCGTGATAAACACTCAGCTTTGTGCAGTTTTATTTCCTTATTTTCCTTTCCAATCACTGTGATCCATGAGCCTCCCAACGCCTATCCCATCCAAAGCATCAGTAATAAATCATAAATATTTATAGCATTTAATCATGAAGCAGCCAAAGAACTAAAGAAGTGTTACATTATTCAGCAACTCATTAGGCACCTTGAATGCTGATAACCCAGGGCTGAGACCTGTGAACGGTTCCTTCCATCACCCATTGTTTCTCCCTTCCATAGGAAAAACATTTCTTAATGTTCATACGTGTTCCTGCCTTACAGCAAGTGCGGACTAAAGCCAATTAGACACCTTCATCCTAGAAATGTATAATTTAACACTAAACAATAGCAAAATGCATCTTCCGTGCCGTCCCGTGATAGAAAGAGAAGGGGAAAACCAGAGTGGGAGTGGAGGTAGAAGAGAAAACAATTACAGAGCCCTCCTGAGAGCCAGGCAATAATGGTTGGAACATCACATTTCCATTATTAATGACTCCACTGCGTTTCTAGCCCCATATTCCCTTTGTTGTATTACTTCTGGAGGGGAAATATTAGATCTGCTATTCGGTCTCCAGGGAAGACTAACAACGAGAACCACACGAACATGGAAGAGTGGTTCTTTCAGGAGACAGAGCCTTGTGCTAGGAGTGTTCAAGCGGTGTTCCCTCTACCAAAGACAGAGAGACAGAGAGACAGGGACGGACAGAGAAACAAAGGCAGAGACAGATTTGTTTTACTGAATGGGTTTTAACATTTATTTTACTTTGTATTTAAAGAGTAAAGGTTTTTAATTACTATTTTAGCATATAAAGTAATGCTTTCCTTGTAACGTTGCGCGTTTCTGTCTTACCATTCCTCCTCCCCATCTCTTGCTGCTTCCTTCCTCTCTACAAAACAGCCCTCCCTTCTGCAGCCATGTCCCCTTTGTTCCATTGCTCTCACTTGTCCCCCTCCCCCATGACTTCTTCCCTCACCGCCATCTCTTTCCTACTCTCACGTCCTCCATCGTTGTGTGCTGTCTTCCTGGGGTTTCGTTCACCTATGGTCCTGCTCAGTTCTATCTGCCTCCCAGCAAGTGTCACGATTTCATTCCTCTTCACAGCTGATTAAAATTCCATTGTGTTTGCATCACATTTTCTCCATGCATTCATTTGCTGATGAGCATCTAATGATGGCTATTATGAGTAATGTTGCAGTAAACGTGGCAGGCCTCTGTCTCTGTGGTATGCTGACTCAGTGTTTCAGGTGGACGCCTGGCAGGGTATGT